>NW_027499286.1:0-111426 GCF_021521415.1 Bidens hawaiensis
ACGGTGCCTACCTTGCGTATGTAGTCAAGGCTACGACCGAGACGGAGGAAGCGAAGGATGTTCTTGTGGTATGTGACTACCCAGAAGTGTTCCCTAAGGATCTTCCAGGATTGCCACCACAACGAGAGATTGAATTTCAGATAGAGTTAGTACCAGGAGCACAACCCGTGGCAAAATCACCTTACCACCTGGCGCCATCCGAGATGAAAGAACTAATGTCACAGTTGCAATAACTCATCTATAAAGGTTTTATAAGACCGAGTGTTTCCCCGTGGGGTGCACCAGTATTGTTTGTTAAGAAGAAGGATGGAAGTATAAGAATGTATATAGACTATCGTGAATTGAACAAGCTTAAGGTGAAGAACAGATATCCATTGCCATGGATTGATGATTTGTTTGATCAACTACAAGGTTCGAATTGGTTCTCTCGAATAGACCTTAGATCAGGCTATCATCAGCTGAAGGCAAAAGACGTAGACATCCCTAAGACAGCGTTTCGGATGCGGTATGGACACTACGAGTTCCTCGTGATGTCATTCGGTCCAACGAATGCTCCAGCAAGTTTTATGGATATGATTAATAGGGTATGTCAGCCGATGTTGGATAAGTCAGTTATCGTTTTCATTGACGATATATTGACTTATTATAAGAGCGAGTCAGATCATGTTGAGCATCTAAGAGAAGTATTAGAGAAGCTAATGAAAGAAAAGTTGTATGCTAAGTTTTCGAAGTGCGCATTTTGGTTGCGGGAAGTGCAATTTTTAGGTCACGTAATCAATCCTGAAGCAA
Organism: Bidens hawaiensis; assembly: GCF_021521415.1. Lineage (NCBI taxonomy): Eukaryota > Viridiplantae > Streptophyta > Magnoliopsida > Asterales > Asteraceae > Bidens > Bidens hawaiensis. The sequence goes on from NW_027499286.1 coordinate 790, forward strand.
TTGTTGTGGGCCCAGCTAAGATTGAGGCGATAACAAACTGGAAGACTCCGCAAAACCCGACTGATATACGTAGCTTCTTAGAGTTAGCTGGCTATTATAGGAGATTCATCGAAGGCTTCTCCAAGATAGCTGCACCGTTGACTAGAATGACCCGAAAGTCTGTAATGTTTAGTTTGGGTGAGTTTTAGGAGGAGGCTTTTAGGGAATTGAAGAGAAGACTCACATGAGCTCCAATCCTTGCTCTACCCGATGGTGACGAGGATTTGGTTGTTTGTACTGATGCCTCGCATCATGGGTTAGGTTGTGTGGTGATGAAACGAGGAAAAGTAATAGATTATGGGTCCAGACAGTTGAAGGTTCATTAGAGCACCTACCCGATGCATGACTTAGAGCTAGCAGCAGTAGTGCATGCTCTAAAGATATGGATACAGTATCTGTATGGTACCAAGTGTACTATCTACACATATCATAAGAGCTTAAAGTATTTCTTAAAAAAAAAAAAATTTAACATGAGACAGAGAAGATGGTTAGAGTTGATAAAGGACTATGACTGTGATATCAAATACTATCCATGTAAAGCTAATGTGGGTGCTGACGCGCTAAGTCGTAAGAAAGAAAAAGTTATTGCAACAGTGAAGTCTTATAAGTTGATCATTAACTCAGATCTTTTCGGGGAAATTATCGAGATTCAGTCCGAGGTGCTTGTCGACGAAGGATTAATGATGAAGGAAAGAATTGTCGGACAACAAGACGAATTGATGGAAAACACTCATGGTGTAAAGACTAAGTTTGACCGTATGTTTATTCCACAACATGGAAAACTTAGAGGTCGAATCTTAGATGAAGCTCACAAGTTGAGATATTCGATTCATCCAAGGACCACCAAGATGTATCAAGACCTGAAGAGGGATTACTGGTGGCCGGGTATGAAGAATGATGTAGTAGATTATGCCAGTAAGTGCTTAACTTTCTTGCAAGTCGAAGCGGAGCACCAAAAGCCCTATGGGAAGGTGCAACCACTAGAAATACCCGAATGGAAATGGCAACACATCACTATGGATTTCATGACTAAGCTACCCCGCACATATAAACATCATGATGCCATTTGGGTCGTTGTGGACCGTTTAACGAAAAAGGGTCATTTTCTTCCTGTACGAGGGGCCATCTCGTCAGAAACGTTAGAAAATGTGTTCATAAAAGTCGTTGTGGCTCACATGGAGTGTCGTTATCGATAGTGTCTGATAGAGATACTCGCTTTACTTCAACATTTTGGAAGAAGTTCCATGAAGCTATAGGAACCAGACTGAACATCAGTACGACGTATCATCATCAAACATATGGGCAGTATGAAAGGACTATCCAAACCCTTGAAGATATGCTACGTGCTTGTGTTTTATACTTTGGAAGAATTTGGGATGATCATCTGCATCTGGCAGAGTTCTCCTTTAGCAACAGCTACCATTCAAGTATTGGTATGCCCCCGTTTGAGATGCTTTATGGTAGACGTTGTAGAACCCCAGTATGTTGGGGAGAGATTGGACATAAAGAGATTGGAAGCTTAGAAGTTGTGCAAGAAACCTCGTCAAGATTTGATCAGATCAAGGCAAGAATGAAAGCTGCTCAAGACCGACAGAAGTCGTATGCTGATAAGCGGCGACGATCGATCGAGTTTAATGTTGGTGACAATGTGATGCTCAAGGTCTCGCATTGGAAGGGAATTATTCGCTTCAGGAAAAGAGGAAAGTCAAGCCCGAGGTACATTGTACCGTTTAAGATCGTAGATCATGTGGGGGAAGTGGCTTACAAGCTAGATTTACCAGAAGATTTGGAAGGAATTCATTCTTCAATTCATGTTTCCCATTGGAGAAAATGTCTAGCTGATGACACGTCTCACGTGCCATTAGTAGTCATCGAGGTTGAAGAACAGTTAAACTATATCGAGCAGCTTGCAGAGATAGTCGACCGCAAAGAAAAGTAGCTTCATCATAAGGTTATCCCTTTGGTGAAGGAGATATGGAAACACCATAAATGATCATATGCCACTTGGGAAGTAGAAGAAGAGATGCACAAGTTTTACCCGGGATTGTTTAAGTAATAGTTGGGTTTCGGGGACGAAACCCCTTTAAGGAGGGACGACTTGTAACATCACGTTTCCCGTTTTGGTTAACCCGCTAGATCTAGTTGTGAAATGATGAACTGACACCCTCAACCGTGAAAGTCACAAGATCCGGATGGAATCAGGTATAAACTGATTGAAAGACGAGCTTAGGGGTCGCCCTAGCTCAGATTTGGAACAATTGGGATAAAAAACGATGAAAAACGGTGTAGAAACACGTTTTTCCAGCCACTACCTGTTTTTCCGGCACGACGGCGCCGGAGAGGCGTCGTACGAGGTAAGGTTGTCAGGGAATGTTTTTGACATTCTCTGACCTAACCCGCATGTAACGAATTCGTTAAGCAATTCGTTACGGAAAATTAACGAATGAGCCCTCATTTGTTAGGCTCATTCGCTATGCCAATTCGTTAGGTAAGAATAACGAATGAGCTTCCTTCATTAAGCAATTCGTTTCGGAAAACTAACGAATGAGTCCCATTCGTTAGGCTCATTCGTTATGATCATTCACTAAGACCATTTGTTACGTGAGACATGAATGAACCCCATTCGTTATAGAGTTCATTCTTGAGCCAGACCAAACACAGGAGTCCATTCGTTATGAAGACCCTTTGGTTATGAAATAACGAATGGGCACTCCAATCGTTATAGAGTCCATTCGTTAGTCCAGTCAACGAATGAGCTCCCATTTGTTAAGGGTCAAAGGACAAATAAGAGTTTGATAAAATGACCGAAGGGTCCCTGGACTTCGAATAAAATGAATTAATTACATAGATGCCCCTGGACTTGTATTAATTAATGAAAGACACTTTAAAGGCTAACGAATAACGACTAACTAACTGGTTAAAGATCAATAAAGTAAAACTGACTTCGATGTTTAATATTAATTAAGCAAAAAATTAAGAACACCAGAGCGGTACTTAATATTTTGTTTATTAAACAGTTAGTCGCGCACAACTAAAGAAAGGAATAACCATTAACGGTGAACGTAACAGGACATAGGTGACTTTCTAGCCCCATTCATGTTTTCGGGGCTGTGTGCATACTTGATGTGATTAGTTAATACACTTACCCTAAGTGGTAAATGTATGCCTTATATGATTTATGAGATAATGATTGAGGTTATGAATGAATACTTTCCGGTACGTGAACGATCTTCGGATATTGCACGTATCGCCAGCAAAAGTGAGTTTTACATAAGAGGCATGAATGATATATATAAATGATTAAGAGTATGTATGAATGTATATAATAAAATGTACGTGTAAAGAAGCGTATGTATGGTTGTATGGAAAGAGGGGACTAGACCCTAATAATATCTGAAATAGAAGGGACCCGACCCTAATAATATCCGAGATAGAGAAAAAAAGGACCAAACCCTAACAATATCTAAGATAGAGAAGAAACGGACCTGACCCAAATAATATCTGAGATAGAGAAGAAAGGGACCAGACCCTGATAATATGTGAGATAGAGAAGAAAGGGACCAGGCCCTACAAATATTTGAGATGGTAAAGATAGTTATGTATGTATTATGAAAGCATGAAAGTGTGATGGTATGAAAGAATGTATGAATGAATGTAAAAAAGTAGGAAAGAAAGACAAAAGTATGTGAATGTATATATATGTACGAATGCAAGAAAGGTAACAGGCTAAGTATGTAATATGTATCATCAGATACGTATATAAAAGTATGTGAATGTATTGTATGTTGCCTAATTAACTAGTACTCACTAAGCGTAGATGACTTTTAGTATGCATGTAGGTGAGTAGGATGATAAAGCTGGTTTGAAGGGGGGACACATGGCAGATGAATAAAGAAGCTGGCATCTGAATACTCAGTTTTAATGATTGAACTAAAAAAGACATGTTTTATATTATTTTAAACTGAGACTCGTGTAATGAGTGGTTGACTTTTAAGATTATTCCGTGAAAGTTTTTATTCACTTTTTTATTTAGAACTATATTTATGAGTAAATACAACGCCAAAGTAGGGCACCGGGACCGGGCCTTACAAACGTGTTAATAGTGCAAATAAGAAACATGTGGGAATAAGGTATGACTTGGAACCTTAACTGAATTGCGTTTTTTTGAATGAGTTAATGTTTAACTTTGAATGATAGAGGACAAGCAACGGGTAAGTGTGGGAATGTGATGGGTGGTCCATGGGACAACCCTTAAGCAATATAAGACTTGTAATAATAATATATATAATCGGTTTATTTCATGGAATTAGTTGACTACATTTACTCGTATAATTGCAGGTAGGAGGAGATATATGAGGAAATTACGAAAACGTGGGTGAAAATGGTGAAGAAAACGGAGTTGAAAAGGGAAAGTTATGAAGAAAACAAAGTGGCTAAAGTGAAAGCCATAGTAGCTTACGGTACCCACCGTAAGCTATGGTGGGAGCTGAAGAAAAAGTCTATTGTAAGCCAAACTTTGTCTGTCGTGGCTTTTGTTAAAGCCACTATAAGCTACGGTGGCCACCATAGCTTACGGTGGGCCCGAAGCCGAATTGTGTAACAACTTTTATAACTCGTTTTTGGAAGGCTTTTGACATTCTTATCACTACTTTTCAATCAAGGACGACTTTTGGGTGATTTGGAGGTTCCATAACATTATTGGGGGTTGTATAATCATTAGAGACTTGTTTTTTATTTGTTTGATCAGTCCAGTTAAAGGGATGATGAACCAAATCATGATCGGCTAATTTCCTTTGTGGTCTCTCCTGAATTGTAAGGTTTTCCATTTAATGTTTGTTAACTGTTTATGTTAATTGTGGGATAGTAGTTTGATCTTATGATTATATTGCTATGGTGACCGTGAGTTTGATTACTAATTGATAGTATAGTTTAATTTGTGTTCTTCACCATCAGTTCTTGGTGCCATAGGCAATCAAGATTTATTGGAAGGGAATTAGGGTTGGCTATATAAAACTGATTATCGGGTAAAAACCTTGTGTTATTGAAATCCAAGTACTAAGTCCCTTTTTATCCCAATCAAAAGTAAAAGTTAACATTATCAATCATAGAAAGCTGAAATCGAGAGAGAATATTCTTTTTATTGAATAAGTTAAAACTCGTTATTTGTTTATAGTTTTTCTTGTTCAAACCATGTAAGGCCCCGTACCCGGTAGCCCTAATTTAACGTCGGATTTACTCATAAACACAGTTCTTACAATCAGAGTTACTTAAAACTTTCGCGGAAATGTTATCTTAAATCATTCATTAAAAAATACTAAATCGTTTTATTTGATACCATAATACAAAATATTATATTTAAAACATCATTTCTTCCATCTTTAGATGCCAACCGTTCAATCCATGCCATGTGCCGTCCTCATGTAACTCTGTAACCAGCTCACCTGCGTGCATACTAAAAGTCAGCTACGCCGAGAGAGTTCTAGTTAATCAAGCAACTTTTCATACAACCACTACATGCATTATATACGTATCCGAAGACACCTAGCCCACTATCTCACCTGCTCACCTTACCACTTAACCTCTTATTTACCCCTACCACTTAGCCACTTTAATAACGAATGACTTTATGCCACTTTACCACTTTAATAACGTATAACGTTATACCACTTTGCCACTTAATAACGTATAAGGTTATGCCACTTTGTCACTTTAATAACGAATAACGTTATGCCACCTTGCCACTTTAATAACGAAAACACGTATAGGCTTACCCTACCACGTACCATCGTCATGCCACTAACACTCTTACTAGACTCTTGCCACTTCTAACACACTCTACCTCTACTTGTCTACAACACACTTCATATCATTACATCATTTACATAATAAACAATTTACATCGTAGCATTCAACAAACTAACAACCACTTGGAAATCATTTCCCTTGCCGACACGTGCAATATCCGAAGATCGTTCATGCACCGACAAGCTTTCTTTCATAACGTTCATACATCATCCTTACATTACATACAATATTCATATCTTTACTTATAACCTACCAGTACATGCAATATCCGGAGATCGTTATAGTGAGCGAACTTAGACTTTAAGCGAACTTATATAGTGAGCGAACTTATATATGGCATAGTTACAGCAGGCTAACTTGATTAACGAACTTAGATTGGATTAAGGCGAAGTTACAACAGCAGCTACGAGTCCATTCTCAACCCCCATAATCATCTTCGTTTTAATGTGTAACCCCTTGATGTGATATTATCCAACCCCGTGAACATTCCCATGATCGATCTCGGGTAAAACTCGGCCCGAAAAGTTTTAAAGTTTGGACCTTTAAGCTAAAACGTTCAACACTATATCTAAGGTTTATTTTAAACGAGACATGTGCAGCTGTAAGTTCGTTAAGTTTGTTTCTAACATAAAGTTTGTTAATTTAATACTCATTTATACCCGATCTACTCTAGGTTTAAGTCTCAAGGCTAACCGTTTATAAAGACATACCCTTTAACGATAAAGAACGTACCTTTACCGGTTTTTAGGTCACGGTTTAGATTGGTTATGAACTACGATCTTGTATCTTGATTGTATATCAATGATTTAGGCTAGAATCGATCTCGGATCTTCTTCTTCTCACGGCCGCAATAGTGTAGGTGTGTGTGTGTGTTTTTTAGTGTATAGAATAAGGTGGATAAGATGGATGGAAATGGAAAGGATTAGGGTTTAAGGGTGGTATTTATACTCCCTTAATCCCATGGACCTAAGGCCCATCTTTCCTTTTTGGCCTGTAACTAATCCCATCTAATTATCCTACTTACTCTTCCATAAATTATTATTATTATTATCTCTCTGCTAACTCATTTATTTCACCCGAAGCAAATAATATATTTACTATTATTCTAGAAATTTAGGGATGTTACAAGTCTTCCCACCTTAAAGAGGTTTCGTCCCCGAAACCTAGCTTATTACTTGTAAAAGGAACACTTCTTATATTTACACACTTTATTGAATCGCCTCAGCTTTATGGGCCATCCTTCTTACTCTTGACTTGCAGTCATTGAGCATTGATCATGTGTTTTAGCTATTAGGGCAGCTTGTCCATGAGGCCCTCGATGTACCAAGTCTCGTCTCGTCTTCCCAATGGACCTTGTTTTATATTATAGCGCTAACTCCTAAGGCAACGCTTTACCATCACACAACTACTCATCATAGCCGACATGCATTCAAGATAATTCATGAGACACTTATATAAAATCACAAGAAAACAAAACACCTTCATAAAACATGAAAAGGAAATCATTCAAGCTTGCTAGACAAACGTAGGTTCATACTGTAACATAAAACACCATTTAACATAAAACAACTGTGACAAGCCACTTAATCTTCCGTAACCTTCTCATTGACCATTAAACCATTCTTTCACGCGTCTCCCCTTCTACCTTCCACTGTTACGGCTTTTTTTCATTCCCTAGCTATGTGACCTGACTTATCACACTTGTAACATTTCTGGTCCTTGGTGCATTCCCGAGAGATGTGTCCCTTCTTCCCGTACCGGTAACATTGGTTTGGACCAGCCTTGCATTCTCCCAAGTGCATTTTCCCGCACACTTTGCATGTTTCCCTGTCTGCCATCTTCTGTGTCTTCTTTCCTGCATACTCCACGACATATGCAGGTTGTTTGTTTCCTTTCCCTCCTTCCTTATCTTCCACTTCCACATCATCCGCCACCTAATCATCATAAACCATCTCTGCTAACTCAACTGCAGACTCAAAGGTAGCATGTTTGTTGGCCCTGACTAACATTCGGACCTTCTGGGGAAGTCCCCTGACGTAGCACTTGAATCGTTTCACCTCAGTGTTCACCATGCCAGGCACCAGCCTAGACATACGGTTAAATTCACTGGTGTACTCACGGTGTGTCATCTTTCCCGCCTTCAGATTTAGAAACTTCATCTCGGCCATCTTAACCTCAGCATCAGCACAAAACCTTTTCATCACTAACTCCCTCTAGTCATTCCACCTCATTAACTTAATCTCTTCTCGGGTCTTCCTTTGTTCCAGAGTTTCCCACCAGTACATCGCCTCATCCTCAAATGACTGAGTGGCCTAACCCACCGCTTTTTCGGAACGGCACTCGCTAATTCGGATAATCTTGTCCATAGTGGTTATCCATTGGAGAGTAGCGATTGCGTCTCCTAGACCAGTCATCTTTGGCGGGTCACAACCCTTAAAGGATTTGTAGTTACACCCATCTCGGCCTTTCTTTCCATCGTCAGTTTTCATAGACACAGCTTCACTTGAGTCACCCTTCACTCCCTCACCATCTTTCCTACCATTCTCACCTGATCCTTCAGCAGTTCTTTCATGTCTTCCAGCAGGCTTTTCAGGATTCCAATCCTTCATGGCAGTTGCCACAGCTTGGGCAATGGCAGCTAGAACAGTAGGGTCAAGTTGATGTCCTTCGTTGTTGCTCGGATTTCTCTCAGCAACACTTCCTTCTCCCCCGGCGTTAGCAGCCGATTCAACAGATGGTTCTCGGACCACCCGTGACCTCCAGTTCCAGCAATTTCTCCAGCTCCAGCCATTCGTATTCTAAACGGGAAAACACAAACGTCATCACTCAAGGAATTATTTAGCACGTGATTCGTAAGGTAAGTAGCTAATGACATTGATCAAGTGTAATTAACTATTTATATTACTCCTCATGATTTCACTTGTGCTAGTTTCTACTTTTAAACATTTAACCAATCAAACAATCAAGAAATCCTATCCCTAACCTGCCTATATCCTTCCTTCAACAATTAAGCGAACATCTTTATACATTATTTAACATACTTTACCGTTACTGAGCTTGCTTGAGTGACACCTGTATCTTGAACTGGCATTTTCTTTCTTTTTTTACCAAAATCCCATTCTCTGTTCAAGTCTAAGCATGTAGGATTCTTAAATCTCTCGAACTTTTCTTTGATACCAACTTGTAAGGCCCTGTACCCGGTAGCCCTACTTTAACGTCGGATTTACTCATAAACAGTTATTACAAACAGAGTTACTTAAAACTTTCGCGGAAATGTTATCTTAAAGCATTCGTTACAAAATATTAAATCGTTTTCTTTGATACCATAATACAAAACATTATATTTAAAACATCATTTCTTCCATATTCAGATACCAGCCGTTCAATACATTCCATCTGCCGTCCTCATGCTAACTCGGTAACAAGCTCACTTGCGTGCATACTAAAAGTCAGCTATGCTTAGTGAGTTCTAGTAAATCAAGCAACTTTTCATACAACCACTACATGCATTATATACGTATCCGAAGACACGTAGCCCACTATCTGACCTGCTCACCTTACCACTTAGCCTCTAATTTACTCCTACCACTTAGCCACTTTAATAACGAATGACGTTATGCCACTTTGCCTCTTTAATAACGAATAACATTATGCCACTTTGCCACATTAATAACAAAGTCACGTATAGGCTTACCCTACCACGTACAATCGTCATGCCACTAACACTCTTACTAGATACTTGCCACTTCTAACACACTCTACCTCTACTTGTATACAACACACTTCATATCATTACATCATTTACATAATAAACAAGTTACATCATAGCATTCAAACACAATAACAACCACTTGGAAATCATTTCCCTTGCCGACACATGCAATATCCGAAGATCGTTCACGCACCGACAACCTTTCTTTCATAACGTTCATACATCATCCTTACATTACATACAATATTCATATCTTTACTTATAACCTGCCAGTACATGCAATATCTGGAGATCGTTCATGTACCAAAAAGCCATCATCTGTATCTAACACGTATATTATTCAATAGCCACCTTGTATGACATCTATAGCATACACTTACCACTTAAGGTAAGTGTATTCACACTTCACATCGAGTATGCACACAGCCCCGAAAACATAACAAAGAAATGGGGCTAGAAACTCCCCTGAACTCAGCTTCTTTCTCCGATAGTTAATCCGTTCTTCAAGTGAGCTCGGCTAACTATATAAGTTACACGTATCAATACTAATCTGATCTAATCTAGCGACCTAGTGTTAGATTACTTTTACTTGGCATAACTGCGGTTTTCCTTTGTTTTAACGTTCTAGCATTTTATCTCCTTAGGTCATTTCAATCCATACCATCAAGTGTATACACGTCTGCATGCACGGGTCGCCATGTATCCAGTTCACAATTTAAGTGAACTTAGACATAAGCGAACTTAGATATTAAGCAAACTTATACATAAGCGAACTTAGACTTTAATCGAACTTATATATTGAGCGAACTTATACATAAGTGAACTTAGATGTTATGCGAACTTATTCATAAGCGAACTTATATATAAGCGAACTTAGACTTTAAGCAAACTTATATACTGAGCGAATTTATATATGGCGTAGTTACAGCAGGCGAACTTGATCTGCAAACTTAGATTGGATTGAGGCGAAGTTACAGCAGCAGCTACGGGTCCTTTCTCAACCCCCATAATCATCCTCGTTTTAATGTGTAACCCCTTGATGTGATATTATCCAACCCCGTGAACATTACCATGATCGATCACGGGTAAAACTCGTCCTGAATAGTTATAAAGTTTGGACCTTTAAGCTAAAACGTTCAACACTAGATCTAAGGTTTATTTTAAACGAGACATGTGCAGCTGTAAGTTCGTTAAGTTTGTTTCTAACATCAAGTTTGTTACTTTAATGCTCATTTATACCCGATCTAATCTAGGTTTTAGTCTCAAGGCTAACCTTTCATAAAGACATAACCTTTAACGATAAAGAACGTACCTTTACCCGTTTTTAGGTCACGGTTTAGATTGGTTATGAACTACGATCTTGTATCTTAATTGTATATCAAAGATTTAGGCTAGAATCGATCTCGGATCTTCATCTTCTTCTCACGGCCGCAATAGTGTAGGGGTGTGTGTGTTTTTGAGTGTGTAGAGAATAAAGTGGATAAGATGGATGGAAATGGAAAGGATTAGGGTTTAAGGGGGTATTTATACTCCCTTAAGCCCATGGACCTAAGGCCCATCTTTCCTTTTTGGTCCATAACTAATCCCATCTAATTATCCTACTTAATCTTCCATATATTATTATTATCGCTCCGCTAACTCATTTATTTCAGCCGCGCAAATAATATATTAACTATTATTCTAGAAATTTCGGGATGTTACAACCCAATCAACCCAATCAAATCTTTGAATTTATTTATTTTCCGCATTTAGTTTAATATATTTAAATTACAAAGCTACTTAGTAACATATTTTTCATAAACTCCTTGTGTTCGATACCAACTTACTGCTATCTAATTAGTTATATTTGGTTTATTTTTGAGTGAGTCTTCGACTTCACGTCAGTGTTTCTACGAAAAAACAAGTTCTTGCTCAAATCTCTTCAGCCTTCGCTTAGGTTTATTTGAGAAAAGTATACTTGTGCATTGTAGCTTTGCTAGAGACTGAATCATGCTTGCAGTAACACTTAGAATAATTTCCCAAACTCTCTAACAACATACTTGGGATTTGTCTTTATTATATACCTTGCTCGACTCACTAAGTTTCTTATGAACTAAGTTTAAGCTAAGTAACATAAAAGGTTTCCTCGGTTGTAAACCATGCTTGGTGGAAGACCACCCTTGCTTGATGAAGTGCAGGTTTCTCAAACTTGACACTTAGAAGATATTTGAAGTATTATCCTGCTCGGATAGGATATCTTACTCGAGGAAGTATTATTCATGCTCAAAGTGCATAGGCTTAATCGGATTCCATACTTAACCGATTATGAGGAGGTTGAGAAGGTTTCAAGCATTCCAAAAGATGCATCATGTAACATGGTTTGAGATAATATGGGTCGTATAGTGATTAGACAGTTCGTCTAATCTTACAGTTTGGCCCGTTACGTCTAAAAACCATTTAACACTTTCTTGTGACTTGTTTAACCATCATATGATCATGTAAAAGTATGAAAACATGTATACTATATCTAGAAATAGTTTTTAACAAAGGTTTGATCGATTGTAGCTCGAATACTTGCTTAAACAGGATAAACGAACTTAAACGAGTGTAATAAAGAACCTACCTTCCTTCCAAGCTAGAACAGAACTTAGGAATGATTTGTAATGATCCCCTAACACTACTAGAGAACTTGATCAATATTTCATATTTTCTCTAACACCTTAAACTAACTTGCACTTTCTTATGAACTCCTTAAAACACCAAGAACACTAAACTAACTTAAATTTGAATGTGTGATGATTTTTCAGTTGATGGATGCATGAAGTGATCATGCACGGGTGTGTATTTATAGGCCTTCTTGTTTAGATGAGTCATCAACGAGTATTAGACATGTAACAAACAATTTTGGTATTTCATACTGTCAGAGGTGATTAGACGGACTGTTTAATTATGAGACGACCCGCCTTATAATTGTGGCCCGCCCTGTTTCATAAGTATGGCGCATGTTACGCCCCGTCTCAACCAGGAAACCTTAAGAATAAGTTTGGTTTAATACGAACCGTCTAATAATAAGACGATCTGTCTTATTCCAACTTGTGTTAAAATACTGATTGGACCATGTACTTTAAATTTGGAAAATTAGTAAATGGTGCATCAACTTCTAAATTTGTCAAAAATAGCACGGGCGTTTTGGGTGTTACGCTTTACATATTCATAAAGATTATAATTCTCGTCATTTACATGTCAATTTTATATATATATATATATATATATATATATATATATATATAAGTTCATTTCAAAAATGTTTTTATTGCGAGAAGTGAGAGAAATTAATCTAACCAACCACATTTTTTCTTTTATTTTATCATTTATTAGTGACAAGGGTGTTGCAGAAAAAGATGCAATGTTTACATATTTGGTAGGTCATAATGTATGAAGAAGTTACAAATAATTTGCTTTTATATTTATAAAAATATAGTAAAATCAACCTATATTGAATTCTTGTTATTTTTCTTTTTTTTATTTCGTGTTAGCAAATTCAATTTTATTGATTTATCAATATTATCTTTTCATTCTTGTAATTTGAAGTTTATACTTTTATCTAGTTAATATTTCTTAAATTCATTTGCGTCGATAAACTTACATAGTACATAAATGAACATACACAAGAATAAAATTGCACATACACAATTCAAAATACCACCTACATAATATATATACGAGCCTACATAGTACATAAATGAACCTACACACGATATAAATTACACATGCATCATTCAAAATACCACCTACACAGTACATATATGAACCTACACACTACATAAATGAATCTATACAGGATAAAATTACAAATACACAATTCGAAATACTAGATACATAGTATATATGCGAACCTATAGAATAAATAAATGAACCTACACACGATAAAAATTACACAGACCTAATTCGAAATACCATATACATAGTACATATACAAACCTACATAATACATAAAGAACCAACACAGTACAAATTTTTTTATTACATTAAACTATATATAATAAATAACGTATAATGATAATAACCTATACTTGAAAAGTTTTCACATACACATTCGTAATACCACCTAAATAGTACGTATATAAACCCTACACTATACAAAATATTTTTTTTTTTATTTTTCACATTAAACTACATACAATAAATAACAAATCATGTTTTAATAGCCAACAATTGAAAATTTTTCACATACACATTGGTGATTCCACCTACATGAAAATGCATGTGTATGTAATAAATAAATTTGTGTAGGAAATATATAATTTTTAACGCATTTTAAGAATCATGATTGAAGGTAATATAGTATTTGATTAAAATTACGTTATTTTGATTAACAACATCAATTAAAAAATAACAATTAAAAAATTTATAGGTAACTTTCAATTGGTTAGTAATAAAAAAAATAAATGCTATTACTTAGTTAAGTTTCACTTTAAAAAGTCCACAAAACAAATACTAAACTACCATTCTTCATTAAAATAATGACAATTAATGTCTTCATAATTATAATTTTGCCATAACTTTTATAATCCATTGATTATACATAATCAATGGTACATATTGATTTATCGCACTTTTTCCTGTAACTTGAGTTCTCGCGCACACACGCACACACACACATATATATATATAGGTATTGAATCATTTCAAAAGTTTTTTTACAGTGGGAAGTGCGAGAAGTGAAAGTGTAACTCCATTAATCCCTAATTTCACTCCCTTTATTACGCGTAGGTTCGTTGTGTAGGTGCATATGTATGTGTGTAGGTATGTATGTTTGTATATGTGTATGTATGTTTGTACATGTGTAGGTACATATGTTTGAATGTGGCTCGGTACATTTATATGTTTGTAGGTAGGTTTGAATGTGTAATTAAGACGTAAATACAACCAACCTACATATATGTATGTAACATCATATGAAAGGGAGCGAAATTAGGGATTAATGGAGTTATACCTTCACTTCTCGCACTTCTCGCTGTAATATCACTTCTCGCAAGATCCATCCCCTATATATATATATATATATATATATATATATATATATGATCGAGATCATGTGAGAACCATTTTAAAATTGAGAACATTAAGAACCATTTTAGACCATAAAAAAATTCTTTTAAAGAAAATAAAAATAATTATAAAACAAAAAAAACGAGAGAATAAAAAATGGAAGTAAAAAAAACCAAAAAATTTTATTATTCATTCGGGTGTCATAAAAAAATATAAAAAAATATATCAATTTAGAAAAATTAAAAATATATGTATAATACTTATTTTTTTAATTTTATACACGTTAATCTTCATACACACATATTCAATTAGGATAAATGATAATGGACATATGTGCATTATGTAAATATAGATTAAATAAAAATATACATATGTGTATAATTAGGGTTTTTTTTTTGAAACCTTAATGAAAAATAAAAAAAATTTGGTTTTTTTACTTTTTAAAAAACTTTTTTTTTTGTTTTATAATTTTTTAAATATTTTTAAGAGGTTTTTTTGTAGCTTAACGTGGTTCTCACAGTGCTTAATTTCAAACATTTCTCTTAGGATACTCACCCTTTATATACATACATACATATATATATATATAAATATATATACATATATATATATGCGTGTGTGTGTGTGTATGGAGAGGATCAAGAGAAAACTCATCATGAGAGAGA
Organism: Bidens hawaiensis; assembly: GCF_021521415.1. Classification (NCBI taxonomy): domain Eukaryota; kingdom Viridiplantae; phylum Streptophyta; class Magnoliopsida; order Asterales; family Asteraceae; genus Bidens; species Bidens hawaiensis. The sequence goes on from NW_027499286.1 coordinate 16,042, forward strand.
AAATTTAAAAACTCTTAAAGGATTATTTTTAATTAAAAATAACAACATATTTTCAAATTTTTGTTTTTGCCATTATTCTTATATTTTGTTACTTTTCACTCGAAAAAAATAAAAATAAAATTAAAAGAATACGTTGTAATGCACTTACGTATTATTGTGAGATACTTTTGTATTACACATGTGTATTACTATGTATTTTTATTTTCCAATAGTTTTTAATTAAAAATTTTCAATATTTGTCCATTGTATATGTGTAGTAGTGTTGTATTATATGCAAAAATATATAAAAAAAGTCGATGCAGTGCACATGTGCATTAATGTTGTGTTACACATACATACTAATGTGTATTCGATGTGTGTAATATTTTTAGATAGCACATACAATAGTGTGTATCAAAATATGTGCAATAGTGTTGTATTCTATGCAATATAACACATTTGCATATATGCAATGCAAATTATTACACATGTGCACTATTCCGATGAGATTATTGACAAGGTGTTTATTTTTATTATTTATTTATTTAGTTTTTTTTTAAAAAAATATCAACATATAAGAATTATGGATAAAAATAAACTACAAAATCTTTTTTAAAAAAGTTCAAAATAATTCTTAGGAGTTTTTAAATTATTTCTTTAGGAGGTATATTCATTTTATCCCACCCCTATATGTTTATATATAAACTTAGGTATTCTCACCAACATTCGTGTTGACAAACTGTATTCTTATACATGCTACAAGTTTAAGTATTCGATGTAATAAAGATCGAACATATTTACTTTGGCCTTAAGGTGTTTTTTTCAAAAGATTTAATGTTAATAAATTAAATAGTTATTGTCGCTTTGATTATTGTCTTTTAAGCTACTGTCTGATCAATATGTTACGTCCCGGCATGTTTCGCCACTTTAATCATGGTGTGACAGTGTCGTGTGGTTGTGCTGCAAAATAGGCGGCAAAGATGGCTTTCGAATGGACCCTGGTTACCTCACTAGACTAAAAGGTAATACTCCAACAAAAAAGACAACGCTAGTTTAAACACGATGGAAGGTGGCGGTGGCTAGGGTTCTTCTAGCACAAATGAACAAGCGGAGTGTCATAATCGTGCACCTCATTCTCTATATTCGATTGATAGATTCCAGATAGAGGATCGAACAATTCAAGTAGTGGCTGTCTTTAAAAACAATTTACTAGTGAAATATGTTTTTCCGAAGAAGAGTTAAGACAAACCAATAGTTTTTCAGCGACCTGGGTTATTCAATCATGATTCCCAGTGATCTAGAGAGTTATTCATCGAATCCCGCATTTTCGGCGAGTGAAGTGCCTGAGATGGTATAGAAAAGTTTGTTAAGTTTTTCAGAAGATTATTTCACACAATGTCTAATTTTAAATTTGTAGAAATAATTTTTATCTTAACTAAAAGACACACAAATAGGTAAGTGTATCTATCGTATATGTAGAATAGTATAGGTAAGAACCAAGTATCGATCAACAGACAAACTTGTTTGATTTTTACTACTCATGGCCATCTCTGACAATTTATATGCCCCGGCCGAGCTAAAATAAAAAGACCCATACACCCTAACGAGTAACGAAATAATATAAGCAACAAGAAATTTAGGCCTTATGTAAATGGTCTTTTGTTTGGTTTAAACAATTAAAATTTTTAAGTTGGCTTACTTGATTATGATTTAGGTTGTGTAAAACACGTTTTGTATAAAAATATCTCAAGTGAGACTAGAACCTACAATCTTTTGGTTGGAGCCACTAGACCTAACTAGTATTGAATAATTAGGGTAATACATTAAATATACATATATTTTTTCCATAAATATATATAAAAAACATTTGTGCCCCCGAAAGTTAAGTGCCCTAGCCGGTCGCCCACGTCACCCTATGCCCTAGCGAAATCTGTTACTACAAAATCATTGTATTTTTTTAACCGGAAGTAAATATCGTAGTAGTTTGTGTTTGACAAGTAAGTTTTAACAGAAATTTTAAAAGCATAAATTAAAGACAATATTTTTGTGTTTTTTTATTTTAAAAATAGATTATCAAGGATAAAAGTGTATTATATTAGTTAAAACTCCTCTTAACTTGGTTTAAAAATTAATTGGTAAATATGTGATATGAGCTTGCTATGTTGATTAAATGTGGGAATAACACCTTATTTGTAAGTCATGTTATTCGATGATAATTAAACAAAGAGATATGCATAACTTCATGATCTCCACTAAAACATAATTTTATGTAAGCAAGTGTTTTATAAAAAGTATTTATAGGATAAGTTTCTTTAAAGATGCGACAATCCCTTAAATTACTAAGTTAATTGCCCTTGATATTTTAGTAAAAATAACCTTTGTATTATACTTAAACTACCAATTAAGATTAGTTAAGCTGTAAAGGATTAAACTTGAGTTACCAAGTATGAATCCTCAAAACTCTTAAATAATTATATAACTCATGAAATAACCCAAAAGCTGTTTTAAACAGGTTATGCTACACACTCACTTGACAAGTAATTGACCGATTTTAGTGGATGAAAGTCAACAATCCGTTTTCACAACATTGTCAGTAGTTCTCATTTTAAGATGATCAATTACTACTAATAATTCGGTTGGTCTATGTTCATATTAGGATTTATGAATTTTTTCTCAATCAAGCCCTTAAAAGAATGAAAGTTCCCCGGCTTATCATCATGCTCGGTTACTTGGTGTCTCTTTTAATGTTTATTAACCAATTCCTCACAAGTTTAACAATTCCTCGGCTTATCGTCAAGTTCGAGACGTGGGGTATATATATTAACATTCTTCATCAAGTGTTAATTACAACATGACATTTAGTTATTGTAAACCGATCACATGTTTTACCAACATTACTAAACTTCAATTAATATTAATTATAAACCAAGATGATGCTATAAAAGTTTACCTAATAGTAGATATAATGTTATACATCACAGTATTAGATACAAAGTTGATCAAATTAAAACAATCTAACCAATTTGGATGACTAATCTATGATGCTAATTACTTCTTCCAATAGCTTAATCTCCTCAATCTTCATAGGTTGGATGGATGGGATAATTCCCTTATTAATGGTGGATAAAGTATGTGGGTTAAGTGAATTTAATGTTGTTGAAGGTGTGTATGGAAGACGAACATTCAATTTATAGGCTGATATGAGGACTCAACACGGCCCGTGTTGAGTTGGACACGACTGTGTTGATCACTTTGTCCTATTATACTAAATGCTCGTTGTCAGATGGTACAACAAGAGAGAGAACACGACCATGTTGACCTCTGAACACGGACGTGGTGAGTCCAGAAGCGTCCGCAGTTTTTTTTCTCATGTACTTTCAACATTTGCGTGTTTAGGTTGAACATGGGCCATGTTGAGTTTCATAATCTTCTATTATGTCTTTACTTTTTATACTTCTAACATGGGGTGTGTGGATATTAACATGGCCATGTTGTGTCATCTTAAATTTTCTCTTTTCTTCGTATGTTTTGACATGGCCATGCCTTGATTCAACATGGGGTGTATTGAGTTTGTTATCACCGTTTTTCTCCGCTAGTGCAATATTGACCTAGGGATAAAAAATTATAAACATTAGTGGTTATTTATACTAATATTATTGCCGAAATTACGCTTATTTGGAGAAATTTTGGTGCTAAAAAGTTGTATATATTATTATACATCTGCGAGCCAGATAGGGTGATGATAAAATTCATACAAGCCTCATGTGACATTCGTCAATTTTTCTTTTTGAAAACTTGACTCATTTTAAATTTTAATTGTGGTTTTCATCATCTTTAAATCAATGAAGTGTTGGAGGGTTTTGTTTGATTTATGATTAATGTTATTGATGTGTTACAAACCAATCTCGATTCTCATCTATGTGTATTTACGATATCTCATGCATCAACTTCAATTATGTGTGTTAATATTGTTATCCCAAACTCGAAATGCATCTAACCGAAGTCTCGGGGTTAAAACTGCTAATAAACTAAACTTTCTAGATGTTTTAATGCGTCGTGTGTCGCGCATTGCAAAAGGGTCATCCTCTTTCCTTCGCGACACGCCATGATTCCAGGGCTATACCCAATCTCAATTAGGTCATCCATCGCGAAGAACTCATTACAAAGTCTTCGTGACAAGCGATGGACTCAAGAACTCGCGAAGGGTTGCGACACCTGGCGCAGTGCCTGTAAGAGCGAAAATCTGTTTTCATTGAGCTAGTCATCCAAATTGACCAAATTAGTTCTCAAAACCGTTTCTTTGACTCGATTGATTGATAAACATTGAATCTAGACTTCTTCCTTGCATCATAATATCATTTCTTTTCATCAATTTTAGTCAATGGTCTTCAACGGCATTGAATTTGTTAAGGACTAAGGTTGACTCATTAAACTATTTTAAATCTGGTTATTAATGATTGAATCTATAAATTGACTCTCATACCTCTGCCACAACTTTACCTCAACTCTAATTCACTTCAAATTCGTGTAATCTCTTTCAATTTGGTGTTCCAAGATTTGTTAACTTAAAAGTTAAACCGAACCATCTGGCTCAGACTCTAACTTTCAATTCAAACCTCCTCTGGGTAATTTGATTATGTCTTATGTATTTTATTGTCACAACCCCCAATCCCTTATACCCCGGGCGGGGCCTATGAATGCGGGGCAGTTGTACTGGTGTTTACTAAAAGGTTTAGCAGTGAAAAATTTCATCGGGATGGTAGTTAGGAAAATTTTATCAGCGTTTAAATCATCGTGATACTTATTCATAAACAAAGAATAAAACCCATATTTATACAAACCATAGTTTTGCAGGGATAAACCCATATTTCCAAAAAGAACATAAATCTTTATTCTGGTAACAATCAACTTATTTAAGCTAGAGTGTCCTGTAACATTACAAGTCACCTTAAACAGGTTTAAAAAATCATATTTGATCAGCGGGATATACTGGTGAGTACATTCATTTGTAAATAAAACATTTCTATAGTACAATATTTAGATGATTTTACATTTTTCTGCTTAAAAAATACCGAAAGGTATTTGTCACTCGACCATATTTGTGATTGTAGTCATATTACTTATTGGCTAACTATTTTCCCAATTTGTAACAATATAAATAAGTATTGTATGCAAAACCTCACAATACCAGTAGTAACCATCACGTAAATCTACAAAGACTTATTCACTGTAATGCAATGAAAACCGTTTGATAACATTTGGATTGTTATACCATGTCATGAATAATATACGTTTAAAAATCTCCATGGTAGTGTTGGAAAATTGGTTGCGTAACAAATATGTGAGTTGTGAAAAAACTCGAATGTCTCACATTGCAAGTTTACAAATTACCAGCTTCATTGTGTTAAGCACCAAATTTAATACAATGCAGTATGTATTAAAACCGAAATGCTTTAACGATCAATCGAACTTGGTATCGTTGTAGCTACTAGTGGTATTATCCCAACACCATTGTATAAGAAAAATAGGGGGAGCGAGAGGAATGAGCGAGAACACAATATCCTGATTACCTCCCTTTTATAGCTGCTCTTAAAGTTGATCCGTATCGTGACGGCCCCTAAGGAAGGTTATCGCGTAGCGCGATGGCCTTATAGGTTTTTCGAGTTAGCCTTATCTATGTAACGTGGTCTGACAAGTGGGCATTTAACGTGTCACCATTACATTGTCAGCACACCGAGTAGCGTGATGAGTCAATTGAGTACCCAAATCGGTTTGTAGGAAGGTTGTTGGTCCCACTCTAGAAAATCACAAGCCTTCATATCTATTACTATATATAATACATATAAGAGAGAGAAACTAAAGTGTTGAAAATTAAGAGTTTTATAACTTATGATGCTTGAGGTACAACTCAACGAAGCCTTCATAGTCTTACCCAAAATTTAAACTCCCTGCTTTTTGAAAACCTATTGTAGGATTCAAATTTTGAATTCCCTGCAGTACTTTACTCTCTTTCACCTTCAGCGCCTTTTCCTTCTCACAAACTGAGAGAAATTGAGAGCGATTGCCGGTAAATGAGAGAGACAGGAAGACGAGGAGGAAAACTGACCATCTCTAATTAATGTTGTCAACAGAGTTCTTCCTTTCGTTAGTAAGTTGTCATATTTTCATTCCATTTGTGTGTGCTTTTGTTGGTCGATTTGTAATTTTTCCCAATTTAGTGTTTAGCGGCCTAACATCAGTTTTATTTTAATAGTAGACTCAACAACATCCTTTCAATCGGAATCACTACTCATCAAGTATGATTTCTATGTTATTGACGACTAGTTTGTTGATTTTTCGATATTTTCCAAATCTGCTCATAGTTAGGTTTTTTTTTTCTTTCTACTTTACACATTAAATGATAATATTTTTTACTTTTTAAGTAATTTATAGTTGGCTCAGGTGGTGGACGGTGATGGAGATAAAGATCTTTCATCAGGAATTAGGGTTTCAAAGTTTGATCATTCAGGGGATATGACAAGCGGAGGTTTGTATTATATCACATTATATTGTCAATCCCATAAATAAGTAATTTGGGTTTGTTTCTTGTTTTTTACTTCAATGTAGTTGGGGCCAGAACCAAAGTGATCAGCGTGGTTTAGGCACAACAATTGATTCTCTTGTTCCACAAAAGATTTAAGCTTTTCAGGTAAAAGTTGGAGAATTTTTGTATTTTTTCTTTAAATTGCCATTGTTGAAGATATGTATGTGCTTTAATGTGATTATTGAAATGAAGTTTTAATTATAGAGCATGTTTTTGTATAACTTTACAGTAATCTATATATTAGTTTGCCCCATAATTGTGGATTTTTCTTCGGTTACTGATTTCCGTGAACCTACATGTAGGCAGTATGAAGAAAACCTATGCAATCGTTATGGTTACAGCAACTTCATGCATTTAAAAAGGTTTGACAGGTCGATTTTTTGTTATAGATTGGTGGCACTTTGAGCCATTCACATATGACCGGTTAATTTTGTTTAAAATCGAGACCTAAAACAATCTAAATCCCCCGCAATATGGCTCTGGTAAGCCGAAGAAGAACGAAGCTATATCATTGCCGTCTAAGAAATGAAGGTATTAGAAGTGGGCTTCATTTTTATTTTCCATACTACACCTAAAGTCCGAACAATCAGACACGAGAAAACTAGAAACTGAGATAAAAATTGCTTTTTTTTCCTATTTTATTTTAACCCGATGTAGTTTTCTATTTTAACCTTAATCGGTTATCAATATCGAACTTCTACCCGAACTAGAGTAATCACTCACACACTATGTAACTGCTTCCAACACATATATATACAAATACTAATTATCTTTATACCTTTTCACATGTATTGTGATAAAGATTGAATTTTGCTACTTGGGGTCAACTATTGCTAACGGATCTATATTTGTTTCATGACAACTGAAATTTGCGGTAATTTAATTTTTTTTTAACATTACTTATATCAACAATGAATTTATGATAGTTTTTGTGTTGATATTGTAGGGTGAATCTGCATTGTGGTATATGGGCTTTTAGAAAGTTAGAGTCAAGGAAGTACCTAGGAGATATAACTTATAAACCAATCATTTTAACACAATTTCAATTTTAAATAAATTTCCTTTTGAAATTTTTACCGTTTTTTATTTTAATTTTCACGATGTAGGTCTTTTTTAAAAACAGGATTGTTGTTTATGATCATGGTACACAACGGATTGGCTGGCGAATTATGATCGTAAGTTATCTCGCTAAAAAATATTATAGTTATAAAATTCTCACGTACGTTAATTCATTTGACTTTCATGTTTTTTTGGTTGGATTAGGTACTACATTTGTAAATGGTTCAACTATCTCTGTTAAGAAAAGTAGATTGGCTCAACAGTCTTGCACAGAGCTCACATTATACATCACTTCAAGACTCAAGGGTAACAAATCCCTCTTTTGTTCAATTTTGGAAGGTAAACATGAGAAAACATTAAATAAGCTTTATTATATTTAGATATTGCTTTTATATATAACATTTTGTATTATTTGTTTCAGTGAGTTTTACAAAGATTTTACAGAAAGATTATTTGTTATTAGCTGCCTCAAAATTTCTTATATATTTGTTGCCATAGTTCAGTTTTGGGTCAACTCATTATGTCCTTGGTTTAAAAGGGCGCGCCTGACGTGAGGTTCTCCCTCAATATCTAAATTGAGCATATTTAGTATCATGTACGTGAGGTTCTCGCCTAGCGCTTTGCGCTTCGGTTTTTTGGACCAAAACGCCTCGCCTCGCTCAACGCTTTTTTAAGTCAAGATTATGACAATGATTGTTGAAGCTATGAAACATTAAGAATATCATATCATCCAAATCTTGTGAAATTAATTGGTTATTGTGCTGAAAAAGACATAGATTATTGGTTTATGAGTATACGGATTTAGAATATCATTTACACGATATTTTTATTGACTCTCTAAAGTATATTTATTTCTTTAATATTAGTTCTGATTAAGTAAAATACACAAATGGTTTATTTTATCATCCAAAATTAGAAATGTTTGTCATTAATTTTGAAACATGTCAGGTTATCAAGCCTACTATAATCGACTTGATTGGAACACAATGATGAAAATAGCAGCCGGAGCCGAAAGAGGGTTCGAGTATTTATATGATAACATGAAGCTAGCGATTGTATATTGGGATTTGAAGGCTTCGAATATTTAGGTTGGGGCACTTTCAAGTTTCAAGCTTAGAAACACAATGGACATGAAATCCAGATATATATGAAGGGTACATTTGGTTTTTCTTATCTACTGTTACAAGTTTTTGTATAACGAACTCTTTATAAGACCATTTTTTATATTGATGTTTGGCAGGTTTGCAGCAGCCTTAATTGCCAATCAACTAGCTTTTTGGGTTATGAATGTTCTTGTTAGTGGTTCAGACACATTATTCGTCATCTATGATCATGGATTTTTTGGAGTTATGCATGATCAGTATACAATATGGTAACGTGATACTTAATTTGTTATTTTCTTTAATATAATTAATAATCTTTATCATTTAAAATTGTAGGTGTGAGTCATTCGGTAACAAGTGTATAAGTGAAATGTAAAGATTCTCAAGAATGAAGATTGGGTAGAAAAGAAATTTCACAGTTATTTTCACTTTTTGTTGGTTTCAATTTTGAAAGGGCAGTGTATTACATACCGTGCTTTGAATATTATACCATAGTTTGTATACAATTTATTACTAAATATTTAACTTTATACCATTTTTGTGTATATATATATGTTGGTGTGCGTACAAACTTGTCACCACCTTTGACTTTGACCATTAGTCAAAATTGGTTCTTTTGTTATATTTTTTAATACTCCCAGGTAACACCAACATATAAAACTGAAACCTATCTCCATTAAAAAATTTTCTATCTTATCGTTGTCATCGTCAACTTTTCTGGTCTAAATTGAGGTAGGATCAGCTTTGATTGTATCTATTCTTACTATTTGCGCGTCCATTCTAATATAAATATCATGTTTCAACACTACCAATAACTCCCCAAATTGCACTTATTACACCAATTTGTTCAGCCTTATATGTAGCAACAAATTAAACCCGTGACATAGATTGATCATATCAATGCTACGAATAAAAAAGCTGATAAGTTATATGATGTATCACGAAATGGTTGATAAGTTAACAGAATATATCTACCGTCTCGTAACTTGTCGCCCCCGCCGCATCGCGCGGGTTACCTACTAGTATATATATATATATATATATATATATATATATATATATATATATATATATATATATATATATATATATATATCATGATGAGCTTTGCAATTATTCATCACGTAGAGCGACCAAATTGACTCACCACTCGACTCGATACATGTCAGGGACCTGGTCACACTCTAGAAAAATACTAAGGTGGCTCGCGGTAATGCGAGTGTGCGAAGTGCAAAGTGCTTCATCGAAGTGTTACATTGCTCCCATCACACTTCGCCCGAGCATGTGCATGTCCGGTGCTTTGCACCCTAGCACACCGAGTAGCTTGATGAGTCAACTGAGTACCCAAATCAGTTTGTAGGAAGGCTGTTGGTCCCACTCTAGAAAATCACAAGACTTCATATATATATATATATATATATATATATATATATATATATATATATATATATATATATATATCGATGAGCTTTGCAATTATTCATCACGTAGAGTGACCAAATTGACTCACCACTCGACACTATACCTGTCATGACCTGGTCCCACTCTAGAAAAATACTAAGGTGGTTCGCGGTAATACGAGTGTGCGAAGTGCAAAGTGCTTCATCGAAGTGCCACATTGTGCCCATCACACTTCGCCCGAGCATATGCGTGTCGGGTGCTTTGCACCCTTACTAATGCCACAAAGTGTGTCTTGTCATACATGAATATTATCTTGTGAGTCCTCTTCCTTATAAGGATCTCATAAGTTTATCATTCTATCAATGTATGACAAGCCATTTTTAATTTTACCAAATTAGGACAAACCCACTTTCCCATAATTCACATTGTCAATCACATATTTTGGATTGTTACATATATCATGCTTAGATCAAATTCTTTTGTCAATTCCAGTTGACAAGGGTATTATCACATTCAATTTATTAGTCTCACTATCTAAGGTTTATGTCCAAGTTTGGGTCTTTTTGTAATTACCTCATAACAACCTTATAATCCTACTTTTTACCATTTGCTAAGTCATTTTGGCGTTTTGAATTTGTTGGAACCGAACCCGACCACACTGAACTTTCGCTAATTTACTTTTTTCAAAGAAATTTTATGTTAATTTGGTTTGTTTATTTAAATATAAATAAACCTTTTTCAGCTGAACCATTTGCTAAAACAAGGAATAATTCATTACACGTAAATATTTTTCTATAATGAATTTAACATGTGTACTTATCGTTTTTGTTAAAAACCCCAAACTATAAACCGAACCTTAGATTCTGCCTCTAGTTATCACAAATCGTTTCATTTAGAACTTTTATTAAATCAATCACGATTATTCACTTAGGATAACTTTTCGTGCCGAACCGCTCGTTTGTTCTCATTTCTAACTCAATCCCTCGTACAAAGGGCTTATTCATACCCACCTTTTCCTTTTAACAATTTTGGTGGTAACATGTATACCTATTATCAAATCTCAACATCTTATCTCATGTAACATCCCAGTTCCCATTTCAGTTAATAGAATAATAATATTAAATTATTATTAGTTGGGCTAGTTTTGGGTTAAATAGATATGGGTAATGAACTTGGATTAAAAAGGAAGGAAGATAGACCATGGGCTTAAGCCCATGACCCTTAATATATAAACCATAATTAATCATTAATTCATCCATTTTCCACTCATTCCTTACACCACCAAAAACACACACTTAAGCTCTCTCTCATCTTCCTTTCTCTCTAGCCAAAATAACCAAGAAAAACCGAGTATCGATCCGAGGTAATAATGTTTGATATTATATGGATCCAACACTCTAGATCTAGTCACAAAACGACGAGCCGACATCCTAAACCGTTAAAATCACGAGATCCGGATGGAATCGGATATAAACCGATCGAAAGGTGAGCTTAAGGGTCATCTTAGCTCGACTCTAGAACGATCGGGGTGAAAAAAGGTGAAGAAATACGTTTTCCCTCTTTTTCCGGCATGGCAGCGCCGGAAAGGCGGCACCGGAAAACGGCGTACGAGGATAAGGGAATTTCAGGGAATGTTATGACATTCTCTGACCTAACCCTAATTCATTACGGAAAATAACGAATGAGCAGCAATTCGTTATGCCCATTCGATAAGGAAGAATAACGAATGTACAATCATTTGTTATGCCCCTTTCGTTAAGGAAGAATAACGAATGAGCAGCCATCCGTTATGACCATTCTTCAAGGAAGAATAACGAATGAGCAGCCATTCGTTATGACCATTCTTCAAGGAAGAATAACGAATGAGCATCCATTCGTTATGACCATTCGTTAAGGAAGAATAACGAATGAACAACCATTCGCTATGTCAATTCTTTATGATAGTGACATAACGAAGGAGCCTCTTTCGTTAACGATCTGGATAACGAATTAAGTTTGTAAGAATGACAGAAAGGTCCCTAGACTTAGAAAAGAATGATTTAATTACATAGAAGCCTTTGGACTTTATCAGTTTATGAACGATACCTTTAAAAGGTTAACGAGTAACGATTAACTAACCGATTAACGAATCAATGAAGTAAAAGCGGCTTAGACGCTTAAGATTAATTAAGTAAACAGTGAAATGGCTAGAGCGGTATAATATTGTGTCTATTAAACAGTTAGTCGCGCACATCTAAAGAAAGGGATAACCGTTAACGTTGAACGTAACAGAACTCAGGTGAATTTCTAGCCCCACTTCCTTGTTATGTTTTCGGGGCTGTGTGCATACTCAATGTGAACATTAATACACTTACCTTAAATGGTAAGTGTATGCTATAATGATTGATATGATAGTATGTATGTTATGAATGAATGCTGGTCGGTGCGTGAACGATCTTCGGATATTGCAAGTATCGATAGGGAGAATATGATTGTACGAATTGCTTGATTGTCTAACTGTTAGAAGCAGAACTAGCACAAGTTGATTCACAAAGGGAAGTGTATAGGACACGGAGAGTAACGTGATCAGCTAATCACAGCTGGCCACTATTATTACTTGTTAGCCTTACTATCCTTGTACTAAATGGTTCCTTAAGTGATGATGTTTGTGTTTCCTTATAGAATACAAATGGCTGGAGCTAAGAAAGTTTCTGGGCTCGGAGGTCGTAGTGGACGGCGTGGTAGGCCACGTATTATCCGAGAACCTCCTGTAGAGCCGGTTACTAACACCGGAGGGGAAGGAAGTGCGGCTGGGCAAAATCCAAGCAACAATGAAGGATATCAACTTGACGCTGCTGTTAAGGCAGCCATTGCTCAAGCTGTAGCTGCTGCATTGTAAAACGTACAACCTGAAAAGTCTGTTGAAAGTCATGCTAGAACCGCTGAGAGGGCGGGGAATGATGGTAAGAAAGCTGATGATGGGGAAGGCGACTCGAGTGAAGTTTGATCTATGAGGGTTTTTGCAAGGAAAAGAGAAGATGTGAGTGTAACTATAAGTCATTCAAAGGTTGTGACCCGCCGAAGTTGATTGGTTTAGGGGACGCAATCGCTACTCTTTAGTGGATAACCGCCATTGACAAGGTTATCAGTTTAGTAGGTGTCGTCCTGACCAACCAATGGGTTATGATACCTAGCCGTTCGGAGATGAAGCTATTTACTGGAGGGAGTCGGTGGAGCAGAGAATGACTCGAGAGGAAGTTACGGCTATGAGATGGGATGACTTGAATGAGTTAGTGATGAGAAGATTCTGTGTTGGTTCTGAAGTTGAAAGTGCTGAGATGAAGTTTCTAAACTTGAAGGCGGGAAAGATGACAAACCGAGAGTACACCATTGAATTCAATTTCATGTCTAAGTTGGTGCCTGGCATGGTGTATAATGAAGCCAAAAGGATAAAGTGTTATATAAGAGGACAACCACATAACGTCGGCACTTTGGTCAAACAAGTAAACCTACTACTTTCGATTATGCGGTCGAACTTGCCGAGATGGTTTACGATGATTTGGATGTGGATGAGGTGGTGGTGGAAGAGAAGAAACAAAAGAAATGTGTTGTTCCTGCTAAGCGACCTGGTACCCAATCATGGAACCCCAAGGATAAGAGACAGAAGGTGTGGGAGAATAAGTTGTGAAAGACATGCGTAAAGATGCACGCTGGTGAGTACGAGTGGGGCACTGGTTCGGATGTGTGCCGTAAGTGTGGAAAATCCCATGGTGGGGAATGCAAGTTAGGATCAAATGCCTGCTACAAGTGCGGAAAGATGTGGAATTTTCCTAGGATTTCCATGCAAAGCCCGCATGTTATAGGTGTGGTCAGACTGGTCACCTAGCAAGGGATTGCACAGGTGGTGAAGCTGGAGGAATTAAGAAGAAAGATGCTGAGCAAGTGAAGCCAAGGAGTTGGGCCTACATGCTAACTCAGGAGCAGGCCAAGAAGATTCCAGATGTTGTGACGGGTACGTTTCTAGTGAACGGTATTTCTGCTTCAGTACTGTTTGATTCAGGTGCGAGTAGAAGTTTTGTTGCTACGACATTTAGTAAGTTAGCAAAATGAAATGTTGCCTAGTGCCTGAAACCTTTATAGTAGAAACCGCTAGTGACACATCGGTTAAGGTATTGAGAATGGTTAAGAATTGTAAGATATAATTAGAGGGACATGAGTTCCCTGTTACTTTGTATGTTATGACCTTAGGAGTGTTTGATGTGGTTTTAGGAATGGATTGGCTATCTAAGTTTGAGACTCAGATAAGACTAGGGTGTGGTGCCTATCTGGTGTATGCTGTCAAAGCTACGGCCAAGACGTAGGAAGTGAATCACGTTCCCGTTGTGTGTGACTATCCAGAAGTGTTCTCTGAGGACCTTCCGGGGTTGCCACCGGAGCGCGTGATAGAATTTCAGATAGACTTAGTACCAGGAGCACAGCGCGTCGCAAAAACACGTTACAGCCTGGCACCATCTGAGATGAAAGAATTGATATCCCAACTGCAAGAACTCCTCGATAAAGGCTTTATCAGACCAAGTGTTTCCCCATGGGGTGCACCGGTGTTGTTTGTTAACAAGAAGGATGGAAGCATGAGAATGTGTATAGACTATCTTGAGTTTAACAAGCTTACTGTGAAGAACAGATATCCGTTGCCACGGATTGATGATCTGTTTGATCAACTACAAGGTTTGAGTTGGTTCTCATGAATAGACCTTAGATCAAGTTATCAACAGCTGAAGGTGAAAGAGACAGACATCCCTAAGACAACGTTTCGGACGCGGTATGGACACTACGAGTTCCTCGTGACATCGTTCGGTCTAACGAATGCTCCAGCAACATTTATGGAGATGATGAATAAGCTTGTCAGCCGATGTTGGATAAGTCATTTATCATTTTCATTGATGATATATTGATTTATTCCAAGAGTGAGTCAGATCATGTTGAACATATAAGTCCCGTGAAAGGATATTTCAATATGATATCAAATACCTCAACGTTATTGCGGAATAAAAAGAGGTGATTCAAGATATAGACAAGTATAACGCGTAAATAACAAGAGATGATGCTTCAAAACACACGTTTGATTAACGTCAGGTGCTTAAGCACTAGGTTACACAAAACGCACGTTCACCAATATCGTTATGAACGGCCCACTCTAAACCTAATACAATACATCTCTATATATAGGGGAATACACAACCTAGCCCAACATAAAGCCCAAGCCCACCGAGATCACAAAGGGATCTCGGTTTACATACATACACCCAAACATGAATTACGTTAAGCTATAACTAAGTACAAACCAACCAAAAGTAGACCCAACAATCTCCCGCTTGGTTTGTAGCTTCATCTTTTAATCGTGTTCCAAGATATTCACATCCGTATCCTTCAATCAACCGGCCCAAAATCCCGTTCTGATAATCGATGCCACCATCCTTGTATATTCTTTGGCAGCCTCTTCAAAAATGGGTTCAGCAACAATTTGGAAATTACTGAGCGTCTTGATATCTCTCTCACCCAGCTTTAGCAAATCTTTTGAATCAATAAACCGATATTGCCCCTTTCGTAGACGTATAACAACAGTAGCAGTTTCACTGTCATACGCCCAGAACTGCATATCGTCAAGAGAACCATCTGGCACATGAATGTGAGTTACTTTATTTTTTGCAGGCCACATAACGTTCACCATTGTTTTTCCCGCCCGTGGATCTTGAACTCCTTTTGCTTTCTTCAAAAATGACTCAGTAGTAGTCATAATTGGAAATCCCTGATCAACTTTCCTCTTTAAAAAGTTCCAAACGTTCGTGGCTTTCTTGTCATGACGCGGATTGTGAAAAGGTGCGTTGATGAGGTCACTAAGATCTACTTTTGTCTAGGATCTAATATCCTTCATTTTCCTGTAGTTGTCGGTAGTCCCGGACCTCCGTTTCACCCACCACATATTCTTATCAGTATCAGATCCCCATGACATAACCCCAGAACGATCACCATATTTATCTGAAAAACCCTTCTTAAAAGTAATAATAAAATTATCTGGATAATCGGAAGACTCAACATTCTGATTAGAGTTCTTCATAACAAGAATCTTCTTTTGAAGTCGATCAGACTGTTCAACAAGTTTAGGTGGAATGGAGAGATAGTGCTCCAGTGACTCAGATGCGTCAGCATATGCAGAGGTATGTGCACTAGAGCTCCCGCTTTGATCAACGGTGGTTGATTTCACAACTGGGTCGTCACTGCTTTTGAATTAGTCCCCAAACTTCTGAATGAGTTTCTGTTGAAGGTCTAAGTACATAGTAGTCAACCACCCATGTTGGACTGAAGCTCTTTGATCTTAGAACCTTTGTCAGAGTTGCAAGCTTCGAGTTCTTGAATTCATACATCCTTTACAACTGAATCTTGTTCGAGTTCAAAGACTTGACGTTGTAAAGCCTGCAAATCCACAAGAGCATCGTCAAATACAACCCCCTTTCCTTTATTCTACAAAAACGTGTCTTTCATGCAAGAGTCCGAGCAATCTTCTCTGAAGCATTAGAACTTGACTGACCAGTCGGGTTGGATGATCCCAATGGCTCGTCAAAGACATGAATTTCATCTTCAAAATCAAATTCCTGGGCAATATCATCAAAAATCCTTTCCTGAAATTGAAGCTCAGTTGTGGATGGACTTGTATCAACGTGAGTCTCAGTTGTGTCCAACTCACATTCCTTTTGCTGGCTTAATGTTGTTGTAGTTGTGGTTTCAGTAATCAGTACGCCTGGTCTTGGATCCTTTTTTCTCCTTTTACGTCGAATAAGATCAGCGTCTGATTCTTCTGGAGTATCTTCATCTTGAGTTTCAGCAGCTGCTTGAGGATACTTCACAGCAGTTGACTGAAGTAATTCCTTGAATTTCTCAAACTCCTTTATTTGCTCAGCAAAAGGAGCAGTTTCTGTTTCGTGGTTTTTCATCTCATCGTCGTCTGAAATGACCCCAAACATAGCAGTATGCCCGTGAACCGGTGTCACATGCTCCATAGCAGCCTAAGCACTGACAGAAACAATCTCAGTTTCAGCAAATTTACCGAACTTAACTTGCTCGTGAAGGCCTTGATAAACGACCTTTGACCCCTTTCTGGACTGTTTCATCAATCCAAAGGTGTTAGGTTCCACTGACTTCATATCCAGCGTTTCGAAAGACATAACAAGATCAGTGTAATGTGAATCAAAGATCAACTGTAGAAAGCGAGGATACATAAGGAACATCTGCTTCTTCTTTCGCTTTAAGTTTCTCATCATCTCATCGAACACGAATTTAGAATAGTTGTAGTTCCATTCCATGATCAGAGCAACTGCCACCGACATCTGAATGTGGCTAATCTCATCAGATTCTCCTTTAAGTCCCGACACGCAAGTAAAGAATGTGTGTATCAAAAACCTCCAGTAAGGATGAAAAAGCTTCTTCATAGTAGGAGGATAGGATCCCTCGTAACCCATCCTGACTAGATCTTCCACAATAGAATCAGTCGGATATTGCGTTGGATAGTCAGGTTGATCTCCAAATAAAAGAACTTCGCGTATAATGGCCTCAGATATGACGACCGGCTTCTTTTGAACTTTGGAGTCGATAGTAATAGCTCCACCTATACCTCGTTAGTTGATAGATGAATTATTCCATTACTCCGTGATCATCTTCTTGCATATGACAGAAGTTTCTCATAAAGCGTGAGAAATCTTGCAAGTATTGAGACCAACGATCATGGACTTAAACTCCTTGTGGGCCAGAGGTGGATCAAACAGATGTCCAGCTATGTTATGAGTATCAATGAACTTTAGTGGTGCTTGATCAGCCATTACTGCAACAAACAAGTTAAGTTAGCAATCATTTATTTAACTTGGTCAACAAACATAAGTTTTAAAGACATATATTTAATTTTTTAAGACATCAAGGACCAGTTATGAAAGAAACAGATTATATGGACCATAAATGAAAAATAATAATGATTTTATAATAGTTTTCGGTACATATAAGAGTTTTCTGTCCACACTGATAGATCTCGGTCCAAATATTGTGTTTTCGGTCTAGATATTGGTTTTCGGTCCAATTCTACTAAGAACAAGGAGTTCTCGGTCAACAGTATGAGTTCTCGGTCAATGAAGTTAACCGAGAACTCTCGGTTTAACAAAGAGTTTTCGGTCAAACTAACTGGATGAGAAAACCCTTGAGTTCAGCTTTGAAGTTCGTGTCATCTTCTCCAAAAAACCGATATCACCATGGACTAAAAAAACCTGCAATTAACTCTTAAAGTCCCAACAATGGTCTCAATCAAATCGAACATCCAACATAATACAAGTTTATTATATGAATCATCAAACAAAAACCAAACAAGTATCAATATCACATTTCAATCAAACCCTCAAGTATCGAACATATCATCCGTCGATCCCTTACCTGTTATTGAACAAAGAGCAATCAACAACCAGTAACAACTTCTATAGATTAGAAAAGAGATTAGGGTTTTCGGCCAGGGATAATTGAGTGTGAAGATATTTTGAAAATAATATAAAAAATGGAGAATTAAATGGGTTTTTATATCCCAAAGCAATCTGGGCCGAGAACCCAGATGAACCCAATCTAATAAGACAAGCCCAAACCAGAGATTAGCCCAAAACAAAGTTATCATACAAGCTGTAGAAAAACTTAAGGCCCAACTCGTTTTAACCATAACCAAAAAAATTTCTTATAGCACTCGTTTTGATGAGAGTAATTCTGAGATGGAAACAAAATTGAATAAAAATAAACAAAAATTAAATAGCTAAAATAAACGAAAACTAAAAGAAACATAGTAAAAGATAAAATGAAACACAGGTTTCTTGTAATTTAGCGAATTTGGGATCAAATTTCAGTTTTTGATAAAAATGCCGCCTTTATGAAAAGATCCAAACATGGAATCATATTGATTAAGGTGCTTTCACGAGGATTCATGTTATGCGTTATTGTGACATAAAGAAACAGGTTGATAGCAGGTATAACAAACTTAGCATGATTTTCTTTGCATAAGTGATATGAGTTAGGTTTATTTAGGCACAAATCTCAGATAGACATCACTTATGGACCTCTGATGCCTCTTATCTCTTCTCAAATCATATTTGGCTTTCCCAAGATCACCCGAATTAGACTCTAACCCCCTAGTGCTTGATAAAAAATTTATAGAAAGTAAGAAAAATTTTAAGCTTTAAGGTTGAACGTTGGACTTAAATGCCTTTCATTCAGAGTGTTTAGGACTTATTTGAATGCCCCACCCTTGTAGTTCTAGTTTGACCCTTTAAGCTTTTAAAAAAAACAATGATTTAACAACTCAATATCATATATATATATATATATACACACAATTTTCTTTTTTATTAAATAAACAAAACAACACAATATTCTTGGTGATCAAGACATTAACGTGCTCGTGTAGGACTGGGTAGTTACTTTTTTGCCTATCATTTGGAGAGATGTATATGGAGACATGCGCATTTCTTCAAAATGACTCTCCACAGTGAGTTTAGCAAATTTAATTTATATCACTTCATCATTTACGCATCATGGAAAACTACAATACAAATTAATGACTATTCTAGAGCTTTTTAAACTTAATAACTTTACCTGTTAGGCACACATAAACAATTTTTCTATCATTTGCCAAAGGTTGGATCAATTTTCAATTGAAAATATTTTGAAGCTTCAGAAAGCTGTTAACTGAATAATCATATTACGTCCCAGAGAATTACAGAAGACATTTATTTTATGAAAAAACTCAGTCACCCCGGTCACCCTTAGTTTTCAGGTGAATGGCTATCTTCTATGTCCAAGTGGTTAACAGGACCAAAGACATATAAGAATACTTATCCATCCAACTTAGAATAATCGACATAATTTTAAGTGAAAGAATTTAGAACCAAAGCCGTATCACAATCGCCCCGGATGCTTTCAGTCTTTAGGTGAATGGCTATCCTGTGAGTCTACGAATAGACAACAGGACCAAACATATACAAATATATGTCCTTCCAACTGGAACAACCGACATAATTTTAAGCGAAAGTTAATAAATAACCTTAAAGATTTATTTTAATAAACACACACACACACACACACACACACACACACACACACTCTTTTAGATTTTTTTTAAATTTTCTCCCCCTAAATTTGTGAAAATTAAGAAAATATGTACAAATTTAACCTCAAAAAGACTCAATCCTCGAAACGAAACATTTTAAAAAAACCTACAAGCACATTAAATCTGGTTGTCCCGACCGGTTTTGTAAATAAGTCCGCCACATTATTATCAGTGTGAACTTGTTCAAGATGAATCAATTTATGGTAGTAACAGACAAGAATGAAATGTATTTTGATATCAATGTGCTTGGTTTTTAAGTGCTGAACCGAGTTTTTAACCATTGCAATGGCAACATCATTATCACAAAAGATAGGGGTGTCAAGAAATCCCAAACCGTAATCCAACAATTGATGTTGCATCCAGATAACACATGAGTAGCAAGTTGACGCAACAACATATTCTGTCTCGGCAGTGGATGTGGACACCGTTTGTTGTTTCTTGCATTGCCAAGAGACGAGACGACCGCCTAAGAACTGACAACCGGTAGATGTGGATTTCCTGTCAATGTCATCTTCACCATAATTGCTATCAACAAAAGCATATAGATCAAAGTTTGAACTTTTGGGATACCAAAGGCCTATCTTTGGCTGTCCGTTCAGATATTTAAAGATACGTTTAACAGCAATTAAATGAGAGAGTTTAGGGTTAGCCTGGAAACAGGCGCATTGACAGACAGCGAACATGATGTCAGGGCGACTGGTGGTGAGATACATCAGGTTCCCGATCATCGATCGATAGTATGTTTGATCTACGGGATTCCCTTCAGGATTAGAGGACAAAAGAGGCCTTTCCGCCATAGGAGTGGTAACACTCTTGGAATCTTGAATTTCAAAATTGGTAAGCATATCTTCAATATACTTTCGTTGATGCAGCAAAATTACCGTCGAACTCTAACGAACCTGAAACCCTAGAAATGTTATCATATCCCCCAACGAGCTCATTTCAAACGTCTTCTTCATCACTTCTTCAAACTCAGAGCACAACCCAGCACTAGTAGACCCAAAAATAATGTTATCCACATAAAGCTGAACCAGAATCAAATCTTTCCAACGGTTTTAAGGAACAAAGTTTGATCAATGGTCACTCTTTTAAAACCATGACCCAGAATATAAGCCGTCAATGTTGCATACCACGCCCGAGGAGCTTGATGAAGGCCATACAGCTCTTTATCTAACTTGTAAACATTAGTGGGATCTTTGAGTCTACAAACCCCGGTGGCTAGTCCACGTAAATATCTTCCTTAACTTCGCGCACGGTTTTAAAATCCATCTGATAAACTGTAAAACCCATGAACGATGCATAAGCCAGAAAAATCCGAATTGCTTCGCTTCTAGCTACAGGAGTATAAACTTATGTGTAGTCTAAACCTTTAACCTGACGAAAACCACGAACGACTAGTTGTGCCTTATTTCTAACAATAACCCTGTCATCTTGCTTGTTTCGGAAAACCCATCTCGTTTCCAACGCTTTCTTTCCCACCGGCAGCTCAACCAACCTCCATACCTTTAACTTATCCAATTGATTTAATTCTTCATGCATAGCATCCACCCAGCTCGGTTCCTGAAGAGCCATTTCCACCGACTTTGGCTCGATCTGAGAAATATAACAAGTAAACATGCAACTATTTATGTGTTCTGTCTGACTTCTGGTGTACACGCCTGTTTCAAGAGGACCTATGACATTCTCAATTGGATGATTTCGCTGGATTCTTGATGGAATTGATTGTTCGAGAACAACACAGGTAGAAGGTAAGTTTGATAGATTTTCATCAACCTCAGTGAGGGGATTCTTCCATACAGAGGCTGCCGTACTATGTGAGTACAAGGTGCTGACAACGTATTCATTCAGAATGACATCGGGAAACAATTTCTTCTAAAAATTTGACGAATAGGATTCTCCCCCTCAACTATTAGAGTATTTTAAGATGAAGTTTGCGAGGGCACAGTTTCTGTAACTTCTTCTTGTTAATTGATATACAAAAACGGAGAGACATCGGGTGATTCTGATAGACCATCATCCAGAACTGGAGATATATGAGAGACAACATGTAAGTCTTCTTTCTTAGCATCTACGGTAGCGTCAACTGAAATTTCCGTGTCGATGACCGTAAGCACATTGAACGGTTTGAAGAGTTCATTGTAATCGAACAGCCAGTCGGGTCCAACACGGGCATCGGTCTCGTTTTCTTCCAACCAATGTACATCATATGATTCAAGAATCTGCTTGGTTGACTTATTGTAGACTCTGTAGGTAGTAAGACCATCATATCCAACAAAATAACAATCATCAGCTTTTACCCAAAATTTTGGTGTTGACTCAAGATTCAGTAGAGTACACGACCAACCAAACACTCTGAAATGTGTAACTGTGGACTTGTGACAATAGACAATCTCATATGGAATTTCATTTGAGACTTGTTGATTAGCACCCAATTTTGAACATCGCACGCCGTATTAACAGCTTCTACCCAGAAGAATAACGACATTTTTGAATCACATAACATGGTCCTTGCCGCCTCAATAAGAGTCCTTTTTATTCTTTCTGCAACACCAATATGTTGCGGTTTCCAAGCAGAACTGTATTGTCGAATCACCCCCTTTTTAGAGCATAAATAATTCAATGAAGCATTCTTGAATTTCGTGCCATTGTCACAATGAATGCCCTTCAGCTTTAAGTTGAGATTATTTTCCATAAGCATCACGGACCTCTTAATCAATTCTGCAGTTTCACTCTTATTTGACAAGAAAAACACCCAAGTAAAACGTGAGTAGTCATCTGTAATAACGAGACAATAAGAACTGCGAGAAAGATCCATATGCAATAATTGAAACATAGATGAAATGGTATTAATCAATTTTGGTTTATGAGATTTTGGATTGTGTTTACCCAAGGCACAAGCCACAGAGTTTTCAATAGTAACAAAATCTTTGACGGGCAAACCTCTCACCAAATCATTTTTAGTAAGATGGTTTCAGTTTTTCACATTTTCATGACCAAGACGATGATGCTAAAGCATGGCATTATGTTCTGAAACTTTTGAAAACAAGCAGGTAATTTCAACAGGAACATTTTTGTTCATATCGATCACGTAAGCGTTATGATTTCTTTGTGATCGAACAAGAATCGAGTCTCCTGGTATGATGATACCAGGTTTTAAAATCAAACACTCTCTATTTGTGAAATGAGTTAAGAAACCTTTATCATAGATTTGTGACACGCTTAACAGACTGTGCTTCAACTTTGGAACAAAATTAACATTCTCAAATTTTATAACACCGTTACTTACAGTACCCTTATGCATAATCTTCCCTTTTTCTCCTCCGGTAAACAAAACATACCCACCGTTACAGATTTGAATGTCGTGTAGCTGGGAAATGTCTCCTGTTATGTGCCTGGAACAGCCACTATCACCATACCAAGGTCTGATGATATCCCTCCATAGGTGTTCCTGCACGATGTGCGAGATTAGTTAGACTTTGGTACCCAGTCCGTAGTTACACTAGGTGATCCTGACTCATCTAAAGTTGTCACAGTTTGCCATGACATATTTTTTTATCATCTAACATTGAATTTGATCTCTTTTACTGGAGATTTAGGTAACCATTCATGTCTACCATTGAAAGAGTTGGCATTATTTGTACGAATGGATGACTTGGTCTCTGGTATGTAAGTGGGAAACAAATGATTTTGTCTTTTCCAATTGTTTTGGTTAAGAAACCGTGTTCGTTTTTGAAACCGAAGAACTGTTTCTACCACCTCTACGAAACATATTAGGCATGGTCAGATGAGGACTAAAGCTACCAGATTTGTTTCTGTTCCAATCATCGTCAGAGGGATTAGCCTGTTTATACCTGAAATTTCGCTTATAGGTATTACGAGGCATATTCCTCTTATAGAATCCATAGTAAGGAATGTATGGATGATGTGGACAATATCTAGCAATATGACCAGGAGTGCCACAGTTAAAATAAGATTGACGTTTATATAGAATTTATTTTGGTCAGCTCCTTGTCTGGAGCAGTTGTGTGGACCAGTTTGCTTTACCTGATGTTTACTACTTGACACATGATTTGACTTACCACCATGTTTGTCAATAGAGGATCCCTCTTTAGCAAACTTAGGCAATGAGTATTTATTATAATTTTTTGATCTTTTAAACTTATTAAAAACAACATTGTCAGAATTCAAAGTTTTAACGGAATCAACCACACAAGTATCTTTGCTCTTAAAAACATAGCCCACACAAACATTCGGAATAACAGAATTCAAAACATGTAATTTTAAAGGAACATCAGAATTAATGTCTTTATTATTTAAAACACATGAATCATCATCCTCATCAGTCCAATCCTCAATAATTACTTTATCTGCACATGAGGAAAACACATTAGAATCATTTACTTCTGAAGTGGACGTAGTGGCCTTTACTGAGTCAACTTTTTCATTTTTAGCAGGTTTACCATACTTCATGTCATTTACCTTTTCTTCATGCCCTTTGGTAAGAGGAAGAATAGTGTAGTTGTCATTGTATGGTGAAGGAACTTGACTGTATCCTATCTCCATTTTCTTTCAATCATAATTGATTTTCAATCATGGAATTGACTACTTTACTGGAACCATCAAATTTTTTAAAATATAGTTCAGCTCTTTTAAATTTATTTGTTAGATAAAAACTTCTAACTTATAGGCTTCCAGTTCAGCAGTCAATTCAATGATTTTATGTTTGGCATCTAAGTGATGACAACATTTTAAACTTTAATCAGATTTGAGTTTGGAAAAATCATTTTTCTGTTCCTCAATTTTATCTAGAAAAGTTTTTTCATTTTTCTTAAGTTTATGGTTTTCGGATTTCACCGTTTCCATTTCTCTAAGCAAGTTACTGTTGTGAGATTTGTAGAGATCTACTTTATCAATACAAGCTTCAGAACATAATTGAGAACTTACCTCACACGAGTTTGAAGAAGTAAAAGCCATAAAAGCAAATTGAAGTTCCTTGACTTGTTCCTGGCGACATTTTCTTCTTCAGTATATTCAACATGAGCAAAATTGGCAGTCTGATTATTTTTGTTGAGAGCAGCCATCTGATCATTCCAGGAGAACTATTAAGCTACCATACCCCTTTCACCATCACCTGAACTACCCCCCCCCCCAACTTCTCCTCTAGCATTTCCCATAGGAACCAACGTGTTTCCTTCTTTGGCTGGATTGGTACACTCACGAGCAAAGTGACCCAGCTCGTGACAATTGTAGCACCTCAGAGTTTCGTTGTTAAAAGCCACCTTCTGATTATTTGGCACATTCCAATTATTCCTTCCCATTCTCTATGTAAATTTCTTAGCCCAAAACACTGCCATGGCGATTTGCAAAGAGATATCCGTTTCTTCTACATCATCTGGATGAATTTGATCAAGCTCATTAGCAACTACAGGTTGAACCAAATCTCTAGTAAGGAATGAATTGTAGTAGTTCATGAATCCCACCATTAAAGCAATGTTCTCTTGAGTTTCCTATGAGATAGAGGGAATCTGACTGGAATTCTGACTAGGAGAAACACTAGATGATTGAGGTTTAACATTAGCAGCAGGAGATTGAGAAGGTTTAGCGATGAAAGCTGGAGCTGGTTGTGGTGAAACTGGAGAGAATCGACCCTGAGCGGATTTAAACATTTAGAAGTTGCCTTGAGGTTGAAATTGTTGTTGTCCCTGAGTAGTCTTGAACATTGAGAAGTTGTCTTGTTAGATGAGTGCATTATAAGAAGCAACACTCTAACCAGCTGCGTTGTAGGAGTTTGTATGGTTTATAGCACGTTGTTTGCCATCCATGTCACATGCCTTGATGATAGACATAACCTTAGACAGTGTCAGCCTGTTGAGATCTTTCATCTTCTTGATAACTGCAACGTTCATATCCCAACTTTGAGCAAGGAGTTCACCAACTTATTGTTTGTTTCAGCAGCTGTTAGATTGACGCTTGCAGATCTCATCTCAGTAACAAGATCTATGGATCTAAGAACCTATGAAGCTGAGTTTCCAACGACTCTCCCAGAATTTGATTGAACATGTTAAATTTGTGTTGCTGCAGATCTTGACGACTCGTCCTCATGTCTTCATTCCCTTCATATACTTCAATCATTGCTTCTCATAGTGCCTTAGCTGGTTGCAGTTCTCTAAATCCCAAGGCAATCTAAGGTGAGAGTGCAATAGTCAAAGTTGAAAGTGCCTTTTCATCTTCTTCTATTTTAGCAAAATCATCATCATCATACAACTCATCATGCTTCACAGTAAATTCCTCAGAGTTCTCACATTGGTAGGTGATGACTTGAGGACCTCTAACTATGATTCTCCAAACTTTAGCATCTTTCATTTTAACGTATTTCTTGAATCTGAACTTCCACTCACTAAACCCCTCATGAGACAGCAGACGGGGTATGCGAGTAGTGATTCTCGTTACGGAGTCTAGTTCTTGCTGAAATGTGGCATTGGATGATCCATTACCATTGGTTATTTGGTCCATTTTAGTTTTCACAGTCCAGTTAAACAAAAGTCCAAATGTTAAGGTCCAAACACACCTAATCAGGCCCAAATGTAAAACTGATCAGGAACAGGCCCAACGTATAATAGTTGATGTTGACTGAAAACAATCCAGGTCAACAGATTAAGTCAACAGAGAAAAGTTTGACCGAGAACTCAGTTGGCCGAAAACAAATGTTGACCGAAAACAAATGATGACCGAGAACTCAGAAATTTGACCAAGAACAACTAAAAATGCCCGAGAACACTTGTTTTTGGCCGAGAACTCTCAAATTTGGCCGAAAATGATGAAATACAACCAAGGACACCCGAGAACTCGTTTGACCAATTGATTTGGTTAATAATTAAATCCCTAAATTAGTGGTATTTAAATTATTTCCAAAGATAAAACAATCTTTGACCAAAATCACCCCTTTCTTCTTCTCCAATGACCTTCTAGCCGGAAGTTCACCCAAACCACCAAACACACCAAATAAACATAAATCTTGAATCCTTTGATGTCAAACCCAAGCCTTGAATGGTTCAAAAGGCTTTGATAGCAATTGTAAGTCCCGTGAACGGATCTTTCAATATGATATCAAATACCTCAACGTTATTGCGGAATATAACAAGAGGTGATTTAAGATATAAACAAGTATAACACGTAAATAACACGAGATGATGCTTCAAAACACACGTTTGATTAACGTCGGGTGCTTAAGCACTAGGTTACATAAAACACACGTTCACCAATATCGTTATCAACGTACCACTCTAAACCTTATACAATACATCTATATAAATAGGGGAACACACAACCTAGCACAACATAAAGCCCAAGCCCAACGAGATCACAAGGGGATCTAGGTTTACATACACACACCCAAACACGAATTACATTTAGCTATAACTAAGTACAAACCAACTAAAACTAGACCTAACAGAACATCTAAGAGAAGTGTTAGAGAAGATGAAGGAAGAGAAGCTGTATGCTAAGTTTTCAAAGTGCGCATTTTGTTTGCATGAAGTGCATTTTTTAAGTTACGTAATTAATCTAGAAGGGATTACTGTGGACCCAGCTAAGATTGAGGCGATAACAAACTGGAAGACTACGCAGAACCTGACCGATATACGCAGCTTCTTAGCTTTGGCTGGCTATTACAGTAGATTCATCGAAGGCTTCTCTAGGATAGCCACACCGTTGACCGGAATGAACCGAAAGTCTGTAGTGTTTAGTTGGGGTAAGTTTCAGAAGGACGCTTTCGAGGAATTGAAGAAAAGACTCACACAAGTTCTAGTCCTTGCTCTACCCGATTGGGACGAGGATTTGGTTTTGTGTACTGATGCCTCACATCATGGGTTAGGTTGCGTTTTAATGCAACGAGGAAAAGTGATAGCTTACGAGTCCAGACAGTTGTAGGTTCATTAGAGCATCTACCCAACGCATGATTTAGAGTTAGCAGCAGTAGTGCATGCTCTAAAGATATGGAGACACTACCTATATGGTACTAAGTGTACTATTTACATAGATCATAAGAGTTTGAAGTACTTCTTCGAGCAGAAAGAGTTGAACATGAGACAGAGAATATGGTTGGAGTTGATAAAGGACTATGACTGTGATATCAAATACTATCCTGGTAAGGCCAATATGGTTGCCGACGCACCAAGCCGTAAGAATGAAGAAGTTATTGCAACAGTGAATTCGTTTAAGTTGATCATTAACTTAGATCTCTTTGAAGAGATCATCAAAGTACAGTCTAAGGTGCTTATGAATGAGGTGTTAGTGAAGAAAGAAAGGATCTTCGTATAGTTAGACGAGCCGATAGATAACACTCATGGTGTAAAGACTAGGTTTGACCGTATATGGATTCCACGCCATGGAAATATTAGAGGTCGAATCATGAGGTACTCGTTTCATCCGGGATCCACCAAGATGTATCAAGAACTAAAGAGAGACTATTGGTGGCCGGGTATGAAGAATGGGGTAGTAGATTATGTTAGTAAGTGCATAACTTGCTTGCAAGTCAAAGCGGAGCACCAGAAGTCCTATCGGAAGGTGCAGCCACTAGAAATACCTAAATGAAAACGGGAACACATCGCCATAGATTTCATAACTAAGCTACCCCGTACAGCTAAACATCATGATATCATTTGGGTGATTGTGGACTGCTTAACGAAAAGTACTCACTTTCTGTATATACGAAAGGTCATATCGTCAGAAATGTTAGCAAATGTGTTCATAAAGGAGGTTGTGGCTAAGCATGTAGTGCGTTATCAATAGTGTTAGATAGAGATACTCGCTTAACCTCAAGGTTTTGGAAGAAGTTCCATGAAGCTATGGGAACGAGACTGAACATCAGTACGGCGTGTCATCCTCAAACAAATGGGCAGTCTGAAAGTACTATCCAAACCCTTGAGTACATGTTACATTCTTATTTTTTAGAGTTTGGAGGAAGTTGGGATGATCATATGCATCTTGCGGAATTCTTTTATAAGAACAGCTACCATTCGAGTATTGGTATGCCACTGTTTGATATGTTGTATGGTAGACGTTGAAGAAATCCTGTATGTTGGGGAGAGATTAGTCAGAAGGAGATTGGAAGCCTAGAAGTTGTGCAGGAAACCTCGTCAAGGTTTGATCAGATTAAAGCAAGAATGAAAGCTGCTCAAAACCGTCAGAAGTCATATGCCGATAAGCGGCGACGACCGACCGAGTTCATCGTTGGTGACAATGTGATGCTCAAGGTCTCGCCCTGGAAAGGAATTATACATTTAAGGAAGAGAGGAGAGCTAAGTCCAATGTACATTGGACCGTTTAAGATTGTTGAACGTGTGGGTGAAGTGGATTACAAGCTAGATCTACCCGAAGAGTTTGAAGGAATTCATTCTACCTTTCATGTTTCGCATATGAAAAAGTGTCTAGCTGATGACGCGTCACATGTGCCATTGGTATACATTGAAGTTGATGAACAGTTAAACTATATTGAGCAACCGATGGAGATCGTTGACTGTAAGGAGAAGCAGCTTTGACATAAAGTTATTCCTTTGGTGAAGTTAATAAGGAGGCACCGTAAGGGATCTGATGCTACCTGGGAAGTTGAAGATGAGATGCGCAAGTTTTACCCATGATTGTTTTAGTAAAAGTTAGGTTTCAGGGAAGAAATCTCTTTAAGGAATGAAGAGTTGTAATATCCTGGTTCCTGTTTCGGTTAACAGAATAATAATATGAAATTATTATGAGTTGGGCTTGTGTTGGGTTAAATAGATATGGGTAATGGACTTAGATTAAAAAGGAAGGAAGATAGACCATGGGCTTAAGCCCATGACCCTTAATATATAAACCATAATTACTCATTAATCCATCCATTTTTCACTCATTCCTTACACTACACAAAACACACACTTAAGCTCTCTCTCATCTTCCTTTATCTCAAGCCGAAATAACTAAGAAACCCAAAGCATCAATCCAAGGTAATGACGTTATGATATTATATGGATCCAAACCCGCTAGATCTAGTCGCGAAACAACAAGCCGACACCCAACCGTTAAAGTCACGATATCCGGATGGAATCACGTATAAACCGATTGAAGGACGAGCTTAGGGGTCACCCTAGCTCAGATCTGGAACGATCGGGGCGAAAAAAGGTGACGACATACGTTTTTCCGGCCACCGTTTTTCAGGCATGGCGGCGCAGGAAAACGGCGTACGAGTATAAGGGAATGTCAAAGAATGTTCTTACATTCTCTGACCTAACCCTAATTTGTTACGGAAAAATAACGAATAAGCAGCTACTCGTTATGCCCATTCGTCAATGAAGAATAACGAATGAACATCAATTCGTTATGCCCCTTCCGTTAAGGAAGAATAACGAATGAGCAGCCATTCGTTATGACCATTCGTTAAGGAAGAAAAACGAATGAACAATCATTCGCTATGTCAATTTGTTATAATAGAGAAATAAAGAAGGATCCTCTTTCGTTAACGAACTGGATAATGAATTAAGTTTGTAAGAATGACAGAAAGGTCCCTAAACTTAGACAAGAATGATTTAATTACATAGAACCCCTTAGACTTTATTATTTATGAAAGATACCTTTAAAAGGTTAACGAGTAACGATTAACTAACATGTTAACGAATAAATGAAGTAAAACCGGCTTAGACGCTTAAGATTAATTAAGTAAACAATGAGAATGGCTAGAGCGGTATTTAATATTGTGTGTATTATACTGTTAGTCGTGCACTACTAAAGAAAGGGATAACAATTATTGGTGAACGTAACAGAACTCAGGTGAGTTTCTAGCCTCACTTCCATGTTATGTTTTCGGGGCTGTGTGCATACTCAATGTGAACGTCAATACACTTACCTTAAATGGTAAGTGTATACTATAATGATTGACATGATAGTATGTAAGTTATGAATGAATACTGGTTAGTGCGTGAACGATCTTCGGATATTGCACGCATCGACAGGGAAGGTGATGTATTGTATGCCCAGTATAAATTATGTATGTATGGAAGTATGTAATGAAATTAGTATGTACGAATGTATGATTATATAAAGAAAGGTATGTATGGTTATAGATCAAATGGAAGGTATGGTTAAATAGACAGACCCTAACAATATCTACGAATGTAGGGAACAGACCCTAATAATATCTGCGAATGTAGGGAACATACCCATATAATATCTGTGAACATAGGGAACAGACCCTAATATCTGTGAATGTAAGGAACATACCCTAATAATATCTGCGAATGTAGGGAACAGACCCTAATAATATATGCGAAGGCTATAGGGCGGAATTCTCTTTAAAATGTATAAGTATGAATGAAAGTATGTATGTAAGATGAAAGAAAGAATGAAAGTACGTATGTATGTAAGTATGTAAGAAAATATGAAGGTATGTATCTTCGGATGCATATGTAAGAATGTGAATGTATGTACGTTGTCTAATTAACTAGAACTCACTCAGCGTAGCTGAGTTTTAGTATGCACGCAAGTTAATCGACTGAGACAGCTGGCTTGAGGGAGACACATGGCAGGATCTGAAGAGGTTGGCATCTGAAGAATTGTCATGATGTTTTGATACTATCTTTTATGTTATATTTTAAAAAACAAGTTATGAATGTTTCGTAATGAATGTTGAAGTTTTAATTATTTCGTGAAAGATTTAATTAACTCGAACATTTAGAACTGTGTTTATGAGTAAATCCAACACCAAAGTAGGACACCGGGACCGGGCCTTACATCTCAAGTTTGTGTAAATTACATTACCCAATCCAGTCTCAAGTTTGTTGTGTAAACTTACATGTTATATGTTTGTGTTACTTATTTGTGATGCTTATGCATATTATCTCAATCTCAAAGGTTTATTTCAATCTCAAGTTCGAGTATGATCATACCACTCTATTAATATATGTTGGCTTGTGCTAACAATGATAAATATACATCCTTTCATATATATATATATACACACACGTTCGGCTTGTGCTAATGACAATGAATACCCAACTATATTTTTTATTGTTTAAATTTTCATGTATGCTTGTATTTACACTAGCCACATGTTAATTGCATGATTTTCGATATTATATTTTTAACAAACTTACGTATATTCGCTAACTACTTGTAGTAGACCTTTTATTTTACACATGCTACATGTACAAGAGTTTGATGCTAGTTCAAGATTGAAGATCATTAGTTGGACTTTAGGTTATTAATCAAAAAACAAAGATTAGTTGTGGTTGCTTTTGTTAATTTGCCATTTTAAACAATGTGTATTATGTGATGTAGGAAATTTAAATAAATAAATATTGTCAGGTTAATAGTGTCAATATGTGATGAACAATTTAAGTTATGACTTGATGTATAATCCGTTGTTGGTCGGGTGTGACACCTATTTTTCTTGCTACAAGGACCCCAAATTGGTTTGAAGGAAGGTTGTCGGTGGTTGTGGTAAGGGAAGAAGAATGATGGGGGTAGGTCCTTATTTTATTATATTATATTTATTAAGGATTGTTTTGTTATTTTACACAGACTTAACTAAAAAATTTAATGTCGTTAACGGGCAAGGACCACCATAGTTACAAAATTCAAATATTCGGACCACCTTAGTAATAAGTTTATAATTATTAGAATCAAGTTTGTAACTAATTAAGTTTGAAAATCAAGTTTGAAAATCAAAGGTGTAATATCTGTAAATATAAGGACCAACCATGCATTAACTCGGAAAATCATGAAACGAGAGTTTTTTTTTAATCTTTTTCGAATAGCATGAAACATGTTGAGGACTAGCTTGCTAAAAGCAACAAAAGTATATTTGATATTATGCAATAAATGGGTTTGACAATTGAGGATATTAATTTACTTTATGCGTATATCAATCACTCAAATGCAAAATCTAGTCAGCTTTGACACCCCAAATATATCCATGAGCCAATCTTTACCATTTGGTATTAATATACTACTCCAACTGGTATAATATATTAATATTATTATAAGCTATAATCCAACAATTGGAAAAACAAAAAATATATTCCAACTAGTAGTATCTACGTGATATATAAAAGGGATTTTCTAAAATGTGCCCTTAAGAAGCATTAATTATGGGAATATTCTTGTTGTATCTATAATTTTATATTAATTACACTAACAACTACTATATTTAGCATTATATATTCTCCTCTTAAATCTTACCTCCATTAAATTATGGGAATATTCTCTCACAATAACGATGAACGAAATGAAGAAAATGTACTAGCGAAATCAAGTATAATTCAAATGTAGCTGAGCGTAAATTCTATGATGATTGTGCTACCGAAATTGCTCTTGACAGCAAAACGGAAACTTTGAATTATCATTGGTCATAGTTTAAATTATTGTCGATAAGTATGTTATAAATTAAATTATCAAAATCTAATTTTTCCAATTCCAACTCAAAGCGAAAGATTGGCTCCGCTAGTTTCACATGGTTGGTTGTTAAGAAAAGAAATTAAGCATAATGTTAGAACAATAAACATAGAAAAATATATTACTAAAATCAAATAGCGTAATAGCTAACAAGTAACCGAAGATTCGTGAAGCTCTCCTAACATTGAATAAAAAAATAAATTGGTCCTTGGTGGCTTGCTAGGCCAACTGCGGTGAAGCCTGGTGGTCAACAGCGAACCAACGACGGTGGTTCGCTGGGTTGGTCATTGTTCAGATTTAGTTTAGTATTCGCAAAGAATGAATGTGCTAACGAAGAATTTCAATCGGCCGCTACTTCTTATATTTTGCATTTGATTTTATTTATTTTTTTAGTTTTTAGTTTGAGCTCAACAATTTAAACTTGATTAAATTAATTGAGGATGAAAAAGTTTTGGTTCCAATAATTATAAGATGGTAAAGATCAAATTATAGTTTGTAAGATTTATGTTTTTGAATGTATATATAAAAAAGTTAGGCTCCTAAAAATTACGTGTCCCGGCTGAAAGTCCAACCGAGACAACCACCCAGACGTCGTTGACTTTGCACCAGGTTAAGGGTTTAACAAAAGTTAATGTTAACACTCACACTTGTTAATAAATTGAAAGACTAAAAAACCCAAACTTATTACATTAAAACTTTAATAATAGCCAAATGTGTAACTTTACTCAAACCTCATACATCATATGTGTAATTGTGTATTAGTATCACTTAACTTGAATATGTTTTCGTTCATAAGAATTATATATAGTTAAATTAACTGCATGCAAGTAACTTTAAATCTTGTATAATCTTGTACATTTCAATACTTTTTCTTTCTTATTATTCTTCTTGAAATCGAGAATCGTAAAAGTATCACACAGAAGTCATCTTTTAGTTATTTAGATATCTTTTTTTTAACTAATATTTACGGGGAGTTTGGGATTTCTTATATTACCTCAAAATCTTTTGATGTATATAAAAATATTCATTTTTTAGCATCAAATAATCTCTAAAATCTGCAACTTTTATCGTATAATATAGTTCAAATAACTACTTATCATGTTAAAATGTATTTTGAATGAATATCCAAGCCTCAAACGAATAAATGAATGAAAAGCCAAAAAAGATCAAAGAAAACCCAAAAAAATAGCAAAACACACCCCAATGCTTCAAGGAACACCCCCCCTGCTTTCATGTGAAAGAAAAGACAAAAATCTGAAAGACAAAAGAAAATATAACAGACACCCAAAAACACGAGGCAGTGCCTCTTGAAGCACGCCCCCCGTGGTGAATCCACATGTACGATCTAATAGATAATGCGAGTGGAAACCTGGACACGGGGGGGGGGGGGGGGGGGTGCCTCATAGAACACGGGGTTGTGCCTAGGCTCCCAGACAACCTACAAATAGAGAAGCATGTTTCATTTACTTGGTGTGCTTGAAGAAAGTTCTATACGGGTTTCACTTATAAAAACACCCACTTTGCACTCATATTGAAGATCTTGTGGAGTGCTTGAAGGCTTGGAGGTTATCATCATCATCATCCATCACCATTAAAGAAGGAAGATTCATCTATATTTGGTTAGATTGTTCTAGTTTAATCATGTGTTTGTTATCTTCATCTCCTTTGATGTTTATAACCACACTCATTATAAGCTAAAAATCCATTTACCATCTAATTTCTATGAAGAAGCTTTGTTTTACTTGATGATTATATTAAATATGTGATTTGGTCTTAGTAAAGTACATGGTTATTTTGCGATTATCCTTTGATGAAAAATGTTTATCACTTTAACTCAACAAATCAAGGTTGATGATTAACAATCACAATCATTCTTGATTTACTCATGTTCTTGGAAACTAGAAATGGTAAAAAGAATATCTTGATAACTTATCTAAGATAAAACATGGATCCTTATATTGTACTTGAAAATGATGAGATATAAGCTATGATCTATTTCTCTAGTTTTGATAATTTTGAAATAAAATTGTTAACACGATTGCTTAAGTTATCATGCTAGTTAAAGAAATCGTATGTAAATGAATGTGTAATTATAACCTACTTAAATCAACCAATGGGAGGTTGTGTGACTAAACTATAACAACCCGAAGTTGTTAGACTTGATATTTGAGAAATCGATGTCAATCCTAATCTCTATACTTTACTAAAACTACTTGATTACTTAAATTGACATTCTCGTGGTAGACATGAAGTTATGCATGCTACTTTCTTTTATGTCATAGGGTATGTTCACTTAGAAATGAGGGACTATTCTATCATACATTACTAAAGAATGGAGGGGATTCTTGATTTTAGATAGTAACCTTCATATTGTTGATTTACTCATTTATAATTTCTCTTCTTGTTCACCTATATTATATAATATATATCATTCTAAAATGTTTAAAAATCACCCCAAAATGATTACTTCCCATGATTAAATTAAAATAAATATTTATTATTAGAAATATTTGTGTCCACGAATCAATACTTGGTTATTACCAATACTATTCTACATATACGATAGGTACACTTGCCTATTTTGTGTGTGGTTAGTCTTAGTAGAAATCACTTTTATATTTTATAAATTTAAAACACGATCATGTGCGAAAGCTAATTCCTCCAACTTTTACCACAACCGCAAGCACACATCAAGTTTTTGGTGCCGTTGCCGGAGACACGGTATATTTCAAAGAACGATCCAAGTTTTAATTTAATCATTGTTTATAATTGTATAAACTTTTCTTTTCTTTTTCTACTAACTGTTAGATTAGATTTTTCTTATTTTAAAGCTAGCCTAACCTTTAGTTTAAATTTTAAATAGTTTAAGAATTGATTTAATCCCATGTATGTCCTCTGCATTCGGACCTGAGTTTGTTTCTCTAATTTCTGAACCCAAACGACTTTTTCTCCTAAGAATCCGCAAACGGGCAACAAAACCCACTGAAACAATCAAAGGCGAATAAGTAAAAGCCACGACATTGGAAGGAAATCAAGCAGAAGAAATGGTGGAAGCACCAAACAATGAATCAAACATGAGCCAATTTGGAGTGGCTCCACTCGAAATCACCGAAAATATCCAAATCAAATCAAGCACCATTCATATGGTGGAAAATTCAGTTCAATTTCATGGTCTCCTCGACGAAGACCCTTTTTCACATACATCTCGATTCTTACGAATCTACCGAACCTTTAAAATTCAAAACTGTTCAAAAGATCGGATCAGACTCAAACTATTTCCATTCTCTCTAAGGGGACAAGCCTTCGAATGGATAGAATCCCTACCTTTTGGTTCCATCACCAATTGGGACCAGATGGTTGAACAGTTCCTCCTCAAATACTTTCCGCCTGATAAAACTGCAAAATATCGATCCAACATCACCGGATTCTAGACCGATGACGATGAATCACTACACGCAGTATGGGAAAGATATAAAAGTCTCCTGAGAAGATGCCCACATCATGGACTGAGTGTATGATTACAAGTACAAATTTTCTTTGACGCACAATCCAATCAAAACAAACATGCCATCGACCAAGTCGTCGGTGGAGACCTGGGATCCAAATTACCTAACGAAGCATTTTAAATCATGGAGAAGGCAACAAAGAAGATTTTCGCTTATAACGAACCAATATCTACACCATCACATAAAGGAATGCACCACGTCGATTCCAACACTTTTTTCACCACGCAGCTTGAAGCACTTTAAAAAATATTTGAGTAACCCCAAGCCGAACTATCAAAAACCAAAATCAATTGTGACACCTGTGGAGGAACACATAAGATGAGTGACTTCAAACATGTCCTTATGGATATGGAAGAAATTGACTTCATCGCTAGTCAAAGAACGCTTTCAGTAACAACTACAATCCATGATGAAGAAACCACCCGTTGGAAGGATGGAGGTAACACTCAAACCCTTCCCGGATTCAAAAACATGCCAATGAATCAATCTTTTCAAACAAAACCTCAACTTCAAGAACAAAGTTCTAGTAGCCATCAGAGTCCGAGCACCTCAAGACTTGAAGAAATGTTGACCCAAATAATGACTAAGACAAATGAAGCAGAAAAGAAGGCCAACTTAAGAGCCGTTGACAACAACGTAGTATTGTTAAAGCATGAAGCTAACCTAAAAAGCTAACAAGCATAATTGCAGAATCTAGAAACTCAGATCGGACAAATTTCCCGACAATTAACTGAAAGACCACATGGCGCTCTTCCAAGCAACACATTAACAAACCCAAATGCAGCAGCCAATGTTGTTACGTTAAGAAGTGTCACAACCACTGTTGCCTCACCAACTTCAAAACCAGTTATGGAGAAGGAAGTTCCTGATAAGACACAGGAGAGACTGATCCTAGCTAGCACCATACGACCTAAGGAACCAGTCGGAACTTATGGTCCACATATTCCATATCCTGGACGGCTGAAACCGGTGAGATTGGAAGCAAAGTACCGGAAGTTTATAGAAATTTTCAAACAACACAACATCAGCGTCCCTTTCGTCGAGGCCATTACTCAAATGCCAAAATATGAAAAGTATCATAAACAAGTGCCGACTAACAAAAGGAAGCTGTAGGAGCTATCGCATGTCACATTGAGTGAAGAATGTTCAGATGTTCTCCAAAACAAGTTTCCACAAAAAAATAATCTATCCAGAGAGCTTTATTATCCCTTGTCTCATAGGAAATTTATCTGTTAGCAATGCCCTGGCCGACCAAGGAGCTAGTATTAATTTAATGCCTTATGCGGTTTTTTGCAAAACTAGGGATAGGAGAACCAAAGCCCACCGTATGAGCATTCAGTTAGAAGACCGATCCGTTAAATATTCTTGGGGTATTATTGAAAACATGCTTGTCAAAATTGTCAAATGTGTTTTTCCAGTAGATTTTGTGATTTTAGACATGGAGGAAGACAAAGGTGTACCTCTATTTTAGGAAGACCCTTTTTAGCCACTGCGAAGGCTATTATTGATGTTTGCACCGACAAACTCACTCTTAGGGTCAATGATGAGGCATTCACGTTTGATATAGGAAAATCTATGCAACATTTGCAACATCACGATAACATACTATACTATGTTGACATCATTGATTCTATCGTAAGTTGCTATGTGCGAGACTCCTCCATCAGTAACACACTAGAAAGACAAGTCTTAATGATACCATAATCAAACCCATTTTAGAAAACGAAAATCTCGATTCTAACTACAACAATAAAGAAGCATCATAAATAATATGTGAGATCACCGAATGTAATGAAAAAGAAAAACCATCAATCGAAAAACCACCAACCTTGAAATCAAAAGAGCTCTCGAACCATCTCGAATACGCCTTTTTAGAAAAAGACTCTCAACTCCCAGTAATTATTTCATCTCACCTTTCTAAAGAAGAGAAAGAGGAAATTCTTTCGGTTTTAAAAAGCAATTAGAAGGCTATCGCGTGGAAGATTATGGATATCAAGGGCATTAGTCCTTCCTTTTGTACTCACAAAATCCTCATTGAGGAAGAATACAAGACTGTGGTCTAGCATCAAAGACGTCTCAATCCTAACATTCAAGATGTGGTGAAGAAAGAACTTATCAAACTCCTTGATGCAGGATTAATCTACCCAATCTCATATTCACCTTGGGTTAGTCCAGTTCAAGTAGTACCCAAGAAGTGAGGAATGACAGTGGTAATGAACGAGAAGGACGAGCTAATACCAATGAGGACCATCACTGGCTGGCGAGTTTGCATTTATTACCGAAAGCTTAATGACGCCACAAGAAAAGATCATTTTCCACTTCCTTTTATCGATCAAATGCTTGAATGGTTGTCTGGAAAAATGTTCTACTGTTTTCTTGATGGATTTTCCGGATACTTTCAGATTCCCATTGCTCCTGAAGATTAGGAGAAAACCACCTTTACATGTCCGTATGGCACCTTTGCCTACCTAAGAATGCTATTTTG
Source organism: Bidens hawaiensis (assembly GCF_021521415.1). Classification (NCBI taxonomy): domain Eukaryota; kingdom Viridiplantae; phylum Streptophyta; class Magnoliopsida; order Asterales; family Asteraceae; genus Bidens; species Bidens hawaiensis. The sequence goes on from NW_027499286.1 coordinate 55,742, forward strand.
ACTATGTAATGCTCCGGCAACCTTCCAACGTTGCATGGTAGCCATCTTTCATGAAATGATCCAACAATCTATGGATGTTTTCATGGACGACTTCTCAGTCTTTGGAGTCTCGTTCGATCATTGTCTAAGAAACCTAGACAAATGTTGACTAGGTGTGAAGAAGTGAACTTAGTACTCAACTTGGAAAAATGTAACTTTATGATCAAAGAAGGCATTCTTCTCTGTCATAAGATATCCCAAGTGGGACTAGAAGTTTATAGAGTAAAAAATTGAAACAATATCCAAACTTCCGCCACCAACTTCAGTCAAAGAAATTAGAAGTTTTCTAGGTTATGCATGATTCTACCGCCGCTTCATAAAAGATTTTTCCAAAATTGCTAGACATGTGACCAAACTTCTGGAGAAAGATGCACCATTCATCATCTCTGAAGAATGTGTTTAATCATTGTTCTGGAGAAAGATGCACCTACATCAATTAAAGATCACCACCGTGGCGACCACCGTGGCCCACGGTGTGGACCGTGGGCCACGGTCCGAAGAACATAACTGCTGTTTTCATATTAGTTTATTCAGTTTTTGGGTGTCTTTTCATCTATCAAACATTAGAGAATGACCCGAAGAAGAAATTGGAGTCCACGAACAATATTTTGGTGATTGTAATCATTATTTCATTGTTTGTGATTCATATGCATACTCTAATTGATGTGATTATGAATCAAATTATGTGTGGCTAAATTCCTTTGTGTTCTCTCATGAATTGTAAGGTTTTCATTTGAATATTTGTTAATCGTTTATGTTATTTGTGGGATAGTATTTTGATTTTATGATTGTATTGCTATGGTGATTGTGAGTTTGATTAGTAATTGTTAGTATAGTGCAATTCGTGTTCTTGACTATCAGTTCTTGGTTCCATAGGCAATCAGGATTTATTGGAAGGGAATTAGGGTTAACTATATAAAACTGATTATTGAGTGACAACCTTGCGTTTTTACAATCCAAATACTTAGTCCTCTTTTATCACAATCAAACGCATTCTCATGAACTATATCTATGTAGTTCATCCTAAAATTAAAAATTAACATTATCAACCTGAAATCGGGAGAGAGCATTCTTTTTATTGATTCAGTTAAACTCGTTAAATTGTTTTCAGTTTATTCATTAATCAAATCAACCAACCAAATACTTGAATTTATTTTCTGTATTTAGTTTAATATAGATTAATTAAAAAGCTACTTAGTAACACATTTTGCACAAACTCTCTGTGTTCGATACCCACTTACCGATATCTAATTAGTTGTATTTGGTTTATTTTTGAGTGAGTCTTCGACCTCACGTCAAATTTTGGCGCCGTTGCCGGGGAGTAGTGCGCAACACGTGTTAGCTTTTGTAGTTTTTGTTTGTAATTTTTGGGTTTACACTGGTGGTGTTAGTGTGTAGATATTTACAGTGTATGCATTCTAGAGGCTCCAACAGGTCATCACCACTAGTATTTGATCCCCATATTGAGTGGACACTTAGAAAAAACCGAGTGTTACTTAAGGAGAACAAGCTTCTTGGTTATCTAACTGCATCAAACATCACCATGGATTCATCAGTTCCCACTTCAGGTCAAACATACCCACCGATCACTACTACCATACCCTCTACATCAAGTGAATTGAAACCAACTCACACAACCGAACCCATAGTTTCTCATTTCACCTAATCAACATCATCAAGATTGCCACCTATTACCAACCTTTATCTACCTTTGGTGCATCATAATCTCAACAAAACCAACAACCAACCTTTCAAAAACCACAATCAAGTTTCCAATATCAACCACCACCTTTCATGCAATATTCAAGAACACAAGGTGATGGTTATGGGTATGGGTTTGACAATGAATTTGACGGGTATGAAGTGGAAGGTTACTACATGGGGGGGTGGTGATGGAAATCAACGGGTGAATCAAGAAAATTTTGCTTATGCCCAAGGTCAACAAACAGAACTGGTGTAAGAGCTTAATAAATAACCACCACCGGTTGTTCAACAACAAGCTCAATCGCAACCAGTTATTCAACAACAACAAGTTCCACAACAAGTGCAACCAGAAGGGCAACAATTTTAACAACAAATGCCTCAACCACAATTTCAACAATTTGCACCTCCAAGGTCCGTTTATAGGAAAATGGTTCAACCAAGTGTACCAATGGGGGTACCAAGAAGGCATGCAAGAGAGATGGCATAGGGGATTGATGCTCATTTTCGACCGATAATCACTAATAACCCGTCTCTGGTGGTTATTCCTCACAATCAACAAGGAAGAACATTTGAGATGAGGACCAATTCCCTCCAAAGTATACCAAAGTACAAGGGTCTAGCAACGGAGGAACCTTACTTTCACTTGGAGGCATATGACTCAATTTGCAACAAGATTGGGGGTTAATGGTTTTTGTCGAATGATGTTAAGTTGTTCTTGTTTCAATTTTCGTTGGAAGATATGGCAAATAGATGGTTTTACACATTTCCTTCCGCATCTATTTATACTTGGGCCGAGATGAAACAAAGATTCTTGGAAGAATTTTACACGGCCCAAAGACCAACGATGCAAAAAGGAGTTTGAAAACTTTCCAACAACAATCGGGTGAAATGTTTCATGAACCATTTGAGAGGTTTAACATGATGATCAAGAATTTTCCTTAACATGGTATTGCTCTTTGTGAATTGTTGAATGCTTTTCATGAGGGGTTGAGTTTGGAAGATGAGCAAGATTTGAGATCGATCACAAATGGCATGTTTGGTACTAACTATGAACAAGATGATTGGGCATATTTGGAGCAAATGGTGGTCAAGTCAAAGAGAAAGGCTCACATTGGAAGAAGAGCAAGGTGGTAGGAATTGCAATCTGAACTCCAACACTTACCACCCCGGGTTGAGAAATCATCCGAATTTTCGTATTGAAAATCTGGCTACTTAATCCAACCCGAATTTTCAAGGAAATCAAGATTATTATGTTCCTCGCCAACAATATAACAATCAAGGTAATTTTTATGGCGTGAATAATCAAGGGTTTCAAGGTCAAGGGGGTGGCGGTCAAAGTGGGACCGTGGGGTTCATCATGTGGAAATGAAGTTATGGACATGTGAAGATGATGCAACAAGACATGCAACGGAGAAATCAACTTGATGAAGCTTGAATGCAAAAGGATGAATTCCGAGACAAGGCCATCCAATCGTTGACCACTCAAATGGGTCAACTTTCAACCGAAGTGTCGGAGTTGAAGAAAAAAAGGGTCAACTGCCAAGCGACACCAAGGTAAACCCTTCCCACAGCTCATTCCGTAACATTCCTATTAACCATGTTAGTGTGTTAAGAAGTGGTAAAGAGTATAAAACTGATTTGTCACCGGGTGTGGTTGATGGGGAAGTTGAGGACATTACGGGTAATGAAAGTGATGATGAAATTGAAAATAATAAACCCACTAAACATGTCACTTTTGAAAACCATTACAAAGTTCAGGTCAGGCTTCAAATTTAAAAGATAAAAATAAGGAAGTCAAACAAAATGCGGTTCCCTTTCCTTCGGCCTTGCTTGACACGGGTAAGAAAAACGTAATTGCTAAACGGGGTCTTCAAAAGGAGGAAATGTGGGAGGTGTTTAAAAAGGTAAAAGTGAATTTACCTCTACTTGAGGCAATTAAGCAAGTACCCGCGTATGCTAAATTTTTGAAAGAATTGTGCACCCAAGAGGCTAAAAAAAGTGCATAAACAGGTGGATTTAACCGAGCGGGTAAGTGAGCTCTTTAAAGGAGATCTTCCTCCTAAGCTTCAAGATCCATGAACGCCCTTAATTAATATTCAAGTTGGTGACTTTCAAATGTCTAGGGCGTTACTAGATATTAGGGCCAGAGTAAGCATTCTCCCGGGGGCTTTATATGACCAATATGACTTTGGTCCTTTGAAACATGTTGAGACCGCAGTTGTATTGTCGGATTTGTCTCATAAATTCCCCCGTGGAATCGTGCGAGATGTAATTTTGACAGTGGAGGATTTTTATTATCATGTGGATTTTTTGGTGTTAGATTATTCATCGAGTGACCCAAGTCAACAACAAAATGTTATCTTGGGTCGACCATTTTTTAACACTGCCCATGAAATTATTGATTGTAGATTTGGTACCGTTGACATGGTGTTTGGTAATCGGAAAATGCGCCTTAATGTTTTTACTAACGTTGCTAATTCTTTGAGTGGTGAAGTATGCTTTATGGCAGATGTGGTGGATCATTGTATTCTTCATGAATATGATGAAGATTGTTTGGAAGCTTGTATTTGTGATGATTCTGAGCAGGTACACGTGTGTGCTTTGAGTATGGAAGAACAAAAACAAGATGCTTTAGCTATGCAAGAAGGAAGACCACCATGGACACATCAATTTGAAAATTTACCAACGAAGATCAATTCTGACAAAAAGCCATCTTTGGAGTGTCCACCAAAAGTCGAATTGAAGGAACTTCCAAGTTATTTGAAGTATGTATTTTTAGGGGATAATGAAACCCTTCCGGTTATCATTGCTTCTAACTTGGAGGAAGCTCCAGAGAGGGCATTGGTAAAGGTTTTGGGAGCACATAAGCCTGCCATTGGATGGACACTTGCAGATTTAAAGGGTATTAGTCCTTTGATTGTTATGCATAAAATAATTACTGATGAGGAGGCTAAACCAATAAGGGAGACTCACAGAAGATTGAACCCAAATTTGCGAGAAGTGGTGAAAAAGGAGGTGATTAAGTGGTTAAATGCGAGGATTATTTGTCCCATTTCATACAGTGCATGGGTGAGCCTGACACATGTAGTACCCAAGAAAGCCAGCATCCAGGTAATAAAAGACGATAATGGTGAACAAATTGCCACCCGACTGGTAAACGGGTGGCGAGTGTGCATTGACTATAGAAAAATAAATAATGCAACTTCAAAAGACCATTTTTCGTTACCATTCATTGATCAAATAGTTGAAAAACTTTCTGGTTAAAAATATTATTGTTTTTTGGATGGATATTCAGGGTACAATCAAATTGCAATCCATTTCGATGACCAACACAAGACCACCTTCACTTGTCCATATGGTACTTTTGCGTTTAGGAGAATGCCATTTGGACTGTGTAATGCCCCAACCACTTTTCAAAGATGTATGATGAGCATCTTTTCAGATATGGTCGGGGACACACTTGAAGTTTTTATGGACGATTTTTCCATTTTTGGCTCAACTTTTGATTCTTGTCTCAATGATTTAGAAAATGTTTTAAAATATTGTGTTGAGACAAATTTGGTGTTGAGTTGGGAAAAAAGTCACTTCATGGTGCTAGAGGGCATTTTGTTGGGCCATGTGGTTTCAATTAGGGGAATGGAAGTTAAAATAAAAGTAATTTTATCTTTGCACCCCCGAAAAATGTCAAAGGGGTGAGACCATTTTTGGGACATGTCGAATCTATAGGAAATTCATTAAAGTTTTTAGAGGAATTTCAAAACCTTTATGTAATATCTTATTGAAGGATGTCCCCTTTGAGTTTACTGATAAATGTTTGCAAGCATTTGACAGTTTGAAGGAAAAGTTAGTGCAAGCACCCATTTTACAATCCCCGGATTGGTCAAATCCGTTGGAAATAATGTGTGATGCTAGTGATAGCACGGTTAGAGCGGTATTGGGTCAAAGAATGGAGAAATAGCTGGGGGTGATATATTATGAGAGAAAAACTTTATCCAAGGCATAAAGGAACTACCGAAAAAGAGTTACTTGCGATGGTGTATGCCTTGGACAAATTTCGGTCGTATATTTTGGGAAGTAAAGTTGTGGTGTATTCGGATCATAGCGTGGTCCGATAATTAATGGAGAAGAAAGACGCAAAACCGCGTTTGATTCGATTGGTGTTATTGTTACAAGAATTTGATCTTGAAATCTGGGACAAGAAAGGCTGTGAGAATGTAGTTGCGGATCACTTGTCTCGGATTCCACTTGAAGGTGTTGATGATCCGAGAAAGATAAATGAAAAGTTTCCAGATGAACAGTTGCTCGCCGTCTCAACCGCAACGTGGTATGCCCATTTTTTTAATTATCTAGCCACGGTTGCGATTCCGGAACATTGGTCAAGAAACGAAGGCAACAATTCATATCCCGAGTCAATCAATACATATGGGATGAATCGGACCTTTTCAAGGTTGGAGCGGATCAAGTTCATAGAAGATGTGTCCCCGAGAATGAAGTGCAAGATATTTTGACACAAGCTCACTCGTCAGCATGTGGGGGCCATTTTAGTGGCTCTAAAACGGGGTATAAAGTACTTACATGCGGGTTTTATTGAACAACACTTTTCAAAGACGCTAATGAATATGCCGGACATTGCTTTAGTTGTCAACGAATGGGGAGTATATCAAAAAGGATTGGAATGCCATTACAACCCATTTTGGTAGCTGACATTTTTGAAGTTTGGGGCATATATTTAATGGGCCCGTTTCCAAATTCATGTGGGTACTTATAAATTCTGGTTGCGGTTGATTACGTATTGAAATGGGTTGAAGCGGTTGCAACAAGAACAAATGATCACCCCGTGGTATGTAAGTTTGTAGAATCCAACATTTTCTCAAGATTTGGAATCCCAAGAGTAATTATAAGTGGTGGTGGATCGCACTTTAAGAGCTTCAAGTTTGGTAAGTTGTTAAAACGTTATGGTGTTAATCATCGAATTGCAACACCTTATCACCCTTAAACGAGTGGCCAAGTTGAAGTTTCCAATCGCCAAATTAAGGAAATTTTGATGAAAACGGTTCGAGTGGATAGGAAATATTGGTGGTTAAGTTGGATGATGCATTATGGGCATATTGAACCGCTTACAAGACACCGATTGGTACAACTCCTTATCGGTTGGTGTATGGAAAGGGTTGCCATTTGCCAACAAACTCCTAAAATGAATCACACAACATTCACTAACTAGACCGCGACGACTCGTTTATTCTATGAGACATCCTAATGGGATTGAATTGACCCATGTCCTCACCCAACATTCATATCCATTTACATCAGCCCCTTGAGTTCTTGAATTACCCAAAACACCCTTTACAATAAAACACCACCTGCGGTTCCCAAGTTATGCCCGTTTTACGCTAAACGAGTCGAATTCGTGCGTTAATGAACCGATTAACCAACCACCAACCAAATCAGCCCCATTTGGATAAAATATGACATCATTACAGCCTACCCATTAATATTTAACTACCCGAGTTGATAGGGTTCGAAATCTCATCATTTTCTACATTAATCAACAATTAACCGATTTTACGCGCTATTTCAAAACGATTAAGGTATCATCAACCAAACCAGCCCCTAAGACCAAAAAAATAATTTTCCTACTGTTCAAATACTAATATGAGACTCCTCAAACTGGTCGGGTCGACCATCCTTTCACACAACACCCGAAACACAACAATTACCGATTTCAACACTCAAGAACCCTAGAAATCGGTTTTTAACAATTGACCAACCAAAAGAACTCCAATGATCATGAAATTTTATTATGATATACTAGACATACCTAGGGATCTTTTGAAACCATAAACTACAAATTTTGACCTCGGGAAGCGTGCCAAATGAAATTAATCCAAATCTGATCCTAGCTCAAGAAACGGGTTAATTGGCCATCTTGATGACCTAGATTATGAAATTAAAGATCATGAGAGTGTAGTAGACACCATGAACGACCTCCATCAGTTGGGAATTGAATTAGGTTGTTAGAAATCGAAGGGTTTGGTGGGGGAAGAACTTGCGGCCGCTAGAAGGGTTTAGGGGAGGGGGTTTGGGTTATAATTTTCAATTTGTTACATTCTAGCCCCCCTGTATTTTGCAATTTATTCTCCTTTCTCCCAAACTAGTTAAGACAACTACTTGGACATGCTAATAGGTCCCCGATCCCTTAAGCGAAACCCAAGAAATAAATTTACAAACTGCACACTCTTGTCTTTCAGTTTACGAGAATTTTTGGGATGTTACAACTGCTCAAAACATCTAACATTGCAAAATGCTGATAAGAAATGTCTGAAGACCTAAAAATTGTTCAAGCAAATTATTGAAGATCCAAACAACTAATGACTAACAACTGATGGCACAACACATCAGTTGTTTGAGCAAAGATCAGTAGTTAGCATAGGATTCTTTTAATAGAGAAATATTTATGTTTAGTTCATCAGTAGTTTGTAACTGATTTTTTAGACGTTGCTTTAATCTTAAGCTCATCAGATGTTTCACACATGTATATAATGAATAAGAGAGTATCTTCTTCATTAACACTTTTACACATCACAACATTCACCTATTTAGTGTATTCTTATACCAGAAAATCAGTGAATAAATGATGAGCTAAGGTTGAGGGGAGAAATAGATTGTAATCTTTTGATTATAATTACTGCAAATTTGTTCTTCCAAATGAATCCTCAATTAACTTTATGATTCCGGCTGCTTTTTTTCTTTAACAATACTAATTAGTTCAAAATTTAAAAATGGATTCATTTATTGTGATACTAATCTATTCAAAGGATTAGATAAGTTGTTTAATGTTCTATAAGTGTAATTGTGTTCATTAGCTTAGATTGAGATCTAGATCCTTACAGTTGGTATCAGAGTCATCGATCTCTAAAATTGATCTAAAAATCAATTCAGATACAATTATCTAATCTCAAATTGATAATTCATGTTGTAGAATCTCCTGTTTAGCAGAACTCTGTTGAATACTCTTTTGTTAGTTAAAAAACCAATTGAACTAAGAAACATGTTGTTTGTACAAGATCCTCATAAAACATGTTCTACCTCCAAACCACCAATGTTGGTTCGAGGTCAATACAACATATGGGCTTAGAGAATGCTTCACCATCTGTGCAACCAAAACACTGGTTGTTGGAGATCAGTTCTTCATAGGCCACATTCCCTTGAAATTTTCAATCATCTGGATGGTAAAAAGACAATAAAGAAGGATCCTTAAGATTATTCAGATCAAGATCTATAAAAGTTTGAATTGGATGCCAAAGCTCGTGCATCGCTTGCCATGGTAATTCCAAATGAAATTTATGGTAGATTAATTCATTGCAAATCCGCTAAGGAAATGTGGGATGCTCTTAAGGAACAATTTAGTGGTACACCACAAGTACTTGAGAATACACATGAAATTCTCACACAATAGTATGAAGAATTTTGTCATTTGAAAGGAGAGAGTCTAACTCAATAATTTGCAAGGTTCATTAAATTAATTAGTGAATAAAAATCAGTTGAAGTTCATTACACACACTTTGCTCTGAATAACAGATTTTTGAGATCTCTTCCTGAACACTGGGATACTAATGCTATCATGTTGAGATCATTACTAAATTTTAAGGATTTGAGTTTAACCATTCTTCATGGTATGTTGCTTACCTTTGTGAGAGAGATTACATGAAAGAAGAAGTTTATCTCAACTGGTAAATCAGTCGACGATTATACCATTGGATCAGCACGTCTGTGCTAAGAGACTCAACATGATCAAACAATTGACCAATCCTATGACTATCACATAGACATAACCACATGAATTGGTCTAGGATTAGAAAGTCAAGAATTTGTTGTTGATGAAAATCCTCAGAATATGTCTGGAAATCTATCATTTATTATGGATGATTTGCAACATATAGATCTAGTGATCTGAAGGAAATGGAGATATTGAACTCTGTGACTCTTTTGACAGTCAGAATAAACAAGTTCTACAAGTGAACTGGTTGGAAATTTATAGGGACCAATCATAGGACAAAAACTCATTTTGACAAATCGAAAATGACATGTCATAAATGTGGCAGACTAGGAGATTCTTTCAGAGAATGCATAATTCAGTTATATCCTAGTCCCAATCAAGTTCAGCCTTTAATAACCTATCCAGTTCACATATGCATCCAAATTCACAACAATGAAGCTTCACTAACTATTCCACAACTCCATCTGCTCAAACTTCAACAACGCCTAATACTAGTCCTCAATATCAGTACCGGTGTGCTCAAATACCTCAACATATGCAATAGATGTAGTATGTTTAACATCTTTTTATAACACCTATTAACACACAAGTTCAGCCAACCAATGTTACCATACTTGGTTAATCCTCTTCAAACCAAGACAATACCAAAACAAGCTTCTTCACCAAAGAATTTGTGAATTTAAGCAGTCTACTTGAAGATATAAGCACAAAGGATTTGGATCTTGTGTTAATAAATGCTGAAACTGTTAATGAAAAGGAGCTGAAGACTTAATTTAAAAATAAAATCATCCAAGTGCTGATGATAAGTGATGTAAAAGCAGATACATAAACTGAATATGGGAAAGCACTTGAGTTGTTGATGAGGTAACTCCTGAAGTTTGTCAAAAAAATGTGCTCTAATGATTGCATTATTGCATTCGCAAATAAAAAACTTGCATTCATGAAACTATTAAAACAAGTTACAGAACTTGAATCGTTCGTTTTATAATCCAAAGTTGCTTTACACTTAAAATTGAGAGAAAAGGAGGAAGAGATTTTGAAATTAAAACATGATTTTTCAGATAAAAACACTTATGCTGAAAATCTGTTGTGTACGTATAATGAATGAAAGAAAACATCAGATAATACTCAGGTTAGCTGCATGAAATGGATTGAATCCAGTAAGGGGTTTCAAATGTTGTTGAGCATGAAATCCAATAGTAATGTGGATTTTGCAATTGGATATAATCATACTAAGCTACCTCGGAATTATGCTCCAATTACTACATACAATTGTGTAGATGAACTTGAGGAAGAGGTAGTTTTTCAAAGACAAGTTCAGTCAGTTGTTTCACCAAATACTGTTATATTAAAACTTTCTAGTCAAGATGAAACTGGGAACTGGTACCAAACAACTGATTCTTCAAAAGGATTCAAACCAATTTGTGTTATTGAGTTGACTGGTCAACAGTAGAAGTTGACCATAAGTCATGAGTACTTTCAAAAAGTGTAAAACATTCTTCCAAAACAACTGATACGGACTCTCACGGGATATGGAAGTCTAGGTTTGTAGACTCTCGCTGGTGTGCTGGGTAGTTGCTGGTTCTCGGCCGATGCTGTACTTCCTGGGCTGCTCCTCTGATGCACCTTGGCCGGTGGAGACTCCAACTGAATCTCCTCGTCTACCTGCTCCTCTACATCTACCGCAGGCTCCTCAACGAATTCTCTCGTCGCCTTCTGAATCATGGGCTCGCTACGTGCCCCTGCACCGTTCCTCATCGTAACAGCCTTTGCGAACGCCTTCAGATTTTGTTCGGTATTACATGGAAGTGTACCTGGAGACCTCTCATTCAATCGAGTCGCAATCTGCCTAATCTGACGCTCAAGATTTTTAATTGACACTTCTTGATTTCTCATGAATGACTCGTGATCCCGAAATTTCTCTTGAGTCTCTTTGTGACGGGAGTCCTCTCAAGTAATAAGTTGCGACAACATCTTTGTCTGCTGTGCCATCATCTCCTATAACGTGGGCTTCTTCTCTCCACTACTCATTCCCTCACCGGAATCCTGGAATAGGCTCTAACGCTGCTGGAAGCCGGACTGATTTCTGTTCCTCCAGTTGGAATTTTGGTTACCTCTCCACCCCAAATTAGAAGAATTGAAAGAGTTTTGATTTCGGTTTGGATTATTAACAAAGTCGACTACCTCCTCCTGGAAACCTACGGGGCACTAAACGATATCATGCCCCCCTATACAAATCTCGCATAACTTACTTTTCACCTGCAGATCCTTCACGATCTTTGCCAACGCCTCAACCTGTGCTGCAAGTGTGGTGCTCGTATCGACCGAATGCATGCCGCGTGATAAGGAGTCGACGATTTTGGTACTCTTAGCTGGTGGTCGCTGGTATCCACTCGTAGCTAACCCGTTAAACAAATAAATGCACTCATCCGTATCCTTCATTGTCAATAAGTTACCTCCCGCAGCCGTGTCGAGCATACTCTGAGTCGCGTACGTTACTCCGTTATAGAACTTTTCAACAACTGCCAAGTCCTGCAGGCCGTGGTTCGGACGTAAGGCAAGTAGATATTTTGAATCTCTCCCACACCTCGTAGAAGCTCTCAGTGTCCTCCATCAGGAAAGAGTGAATCTGATTTCGCAAATGAGCGACCTTAGCCGGAGGATCGTATTTCTCAAGAAATTGGGTCTGCATGGTAGGCCAAGTAGCAATGGATCCCTATGGGAGGGACTCAAGCCACAGACTCGCATGATCAAAGAGTGAGAACGGAAAAATACGGAGTTTGATGGCGTCTTCGGAAACGCCGGCAAGATGAAACGTTTCGCAAATTCGTGTAATGAGAGTAAGATGAGAATACGGGTTCTCGTTGAGCAACCCGTGAAATTGAGCAGAATGAGAAATTGTATTCAGAATATTATATCGAATCTGCCAAGTCGTGAGAACTCCGATGGCTGGTGGAGCAATGCTGGATCTCGCGCTAGTGTCTACAACTGTCCTCCTTGGTGGTGTTGCGTCACCCATGATCCTATCCCTAATGAAGGGTTCAGAAAAAGTAGGAGAAGAGGATGTATTACCGACGAACGTAGAAGAACTAGAAGAAGGTCTGGTACGACGTCTCTCATGAAGATCTCTCTCTGGTTCAGAAAATCCTTCGGTTTCTGGTGGTCCTAGAGATCGAGTACGTCACATACAACTATTTAAATAAACAAAGTAAACTAAAATTAGCTAAACCAATTTAAACTAACAAAAAAACAAATAAGAAAAACAAGTAGCAAATAAGGTAAGCCCTAACTCGAGTCATTCTCAATACGCCTCTAACCGTGTCCCCAACAACGGCACCAAAAACTTGATGCGTGTTTAATGAATGCCCTTTTTAAATAACCCACAACTAAGCTTTAAATTTATAAACGAAAATCCTAACCAATCCACACACAACCGACAAGTGTACCGATCACTAATAGTATAGACCTAAGGAAGTCCGAGTGTCGAACACAAGGACACGTGAAAATGTACTTAATACTTATCCTAACCTAGACTCACCTAAGAATAATATTTTTTAAATGATTTTTAATTATTAACTATTTAATCTAACTTACTTTAATTAACATAAAAGACTTAACTTATGAAGACTGACGAAACTTTGAGAATAAGACTTATCAATGGAGATAACGTCTACCTAGGTAAGAATCCTATTGAAGGTATAATAAGCTAACGGATTGAAGAATCTCATGACACCAGTTCCAAAGGATGACACAACTAAGGTTCACCCAAGAAAGCTAGATCACCTCTCGGTCTCACTAACAAACCCTAACTTACACTTAGTTGATTTTAAGAACTAACCGGGAAACGAATTCCTAAAGAGTTCTAATGTTGACTCTCCTCTCGGTCTCACCGACACACTACCCTAATGGAGACGAATACTACTCAACCAAGGATAAAGGAATAATATAGTTTAACCCAAACTAGACCAACTAATTGCTCACGAACCCAAACCCTACAAGAACCGAACCCGCTCTCGCGCAATCCTAATCCTAACAAGTAAAATCAATGAGACGACTTTACTCCCTATCACCTCTCGGTCTATAAGAAGGTGTTCACCCGCCGATTTTAACTAATTAACATACTCACTTAAACCCTACGGTTGTACACCCCGCAAACAATCTCTAAACACAAAGTAAAGAGTTCAAACAAGCTAAAAACAATCAAAACTGGTTCAATCAATCAAAGCAAGAGATATATGAGTGTAATTAAATAAATCACAGCCACTAAACACAACATAATTCAATATTAAACCAAACTTTCATCAACAATACAAGTCATGATAATCAACAATCCATATTACTTACTAAAACCTAACAATATTTATCAAACCTAGGTAGAACTAACTACCTTTAGCCTAACATTAACTTTGGACAGCAGCTAATAACTAAGTTAAACATCATAAACATCAATATAAACATCAGTAAAATCATTCAAGATTCAATAACAATCAAACACAAGTCAATCTTCAAGTTACTTGCAAAACAATTCAAAGTAAAAGATCAAATCAACGAGTTAAGTATCTTGAACAAAAACACAAAGTTTTGAAGTGATTACTTAAGATATATGGCTGAAACAAACGATAATTAAGACCCGTAGCTGCTGTACCAAGTTGTCTTTACTCTCCTTCTTCCTCTAGCCACCAACAAAGCCGCCACCAACTCTTTTCTTCTTTTCCTCCTTGCTGAATCCGATCGGAACTTAGGGTAGCTTAAGGTTTTTCTTATTTTAATTTTACATAATATAATATGCATGTAAGGCTTCTAACTTGTGGGCTTGGTTCGGGCCTTGAGTTGTAGTATTCAAAATTGATCAAATAAGCCCCTGGAGTCTCCAAACTTTACTCTTTTTTCCTTAAAACACAAAACCTACAAGTAATCAATCCAATCTTTGTAAAATCAAGAAAAAACCATCCATAACTCTTAATAATTAAATATTAAGTACTTAAAACATGATAAAACAATACGGAAAGTAAGTGTGTTTTAAAACATATCACTGCTCATGATCTTCACCATTGCATCCAATTTATTCTCAACCCTAGTCACACAACTTTTAATCAACTCAGCAACTTCAACTTTTGTACTTAGGAAATAAACCCAAGTGTATCTTGAGAAATCATCAATTATCACAAGACAGTATCACTTCTTGCCTATACTTGGAACACTCACAGGATCTAAAAGATCCATATGAAGCATCTCAAGAACTTGATCAATTGTGTTAATGAGTTTTGTCTTGTGTGAAGACTTGTGGTGCTTACCCTTTTGACAAGAAATGCATTTTTCATCAAGCTTGAACTCTCTTGTGGGTAAACCAATGACATGCTCACCCTTCACAAGTCTGTTCAGGTTCTTTAGGTTGACATGACAAAGCTTTCTATGCCACTATTTACATTCATTTTCAGTGTCTTTAGAAACAAAACAGGTACCTCCTCTTGAAACCGTTCTATCATGTTCAGTTCATATAGATTGCCATTCCTAGGAAGCCATCATCATAATCATGTCAGGTGGAATTACAAATTCAGATTTGAGGATGAAACAGTTTGAATCATCAAATCCCACCTTATAACCCTTATCACACATTTGGGATATGCTTAAGAGGTTATATTATAATCCTTCTTCATAGAAAACATTGTCAAATGACACCTTGCCATTGGTTAGAATCCCTTTTCCAACAATTTTGCCACCATTCTCATCACTACCAAAAGCTACTGGACCCTCAAATTTCTCTTCATAATTAACAAGTAACCTTTTTTCATAAGTCATGTGCTTAGAAAATCCACTATCCATGTACCGTACTTCATTCAGTGGAGTGGATTGTTCCTGCATGAATCAAAGAGAAAGATTAGTTGGGTGGTGAAGTGCAAGCTGAATCAACTTGCAAATCATCATTTTCAATAACAATAGTTGCATCGGATGTGATAGGAGCAGGCTTGGGATCTTCATAAACAGTTTCACAAGCATCGGATTCATCAGTTTCATAGCCAATATCAGTTGGGCTTGGTGTCTTCACATAAGGAATTGTGCTTTTGCATTCTTGCACCACATAATCCTTTTCGCTAGTAAAATATCTCACACCAAATCTCTCTGTTTTTTGAACTTCACCTCTTGGTTTCCACAGAAATCCATGAGGCTCGAACCTATTCTTCACTCGGAACTTCTCACCACCATTCAATTCCTTTGGTTTCTTTCTTTAGAAAGAACCCTTTTTCTCTCTCTTCCCATTGTTTGGTGTTTATGAGAATCATCAGATTTAACTGATCTTGGGTTTTGATTAGGAACAATTCTCAATGGTTGTATGTTCCTTTTCACAGCAGAGTCAGTTTTGGTAGGAAGCTTGCTTCTGTTAACTTGATCAGTTGCATTCTTCTTTGTTTTCACTTCAGTCTTCCCATCTTTATTTATACTTTTAACAACCTTTTCCTCAACTTTGTTCATTGTCTCCTGTTCACACACCTTTCCTTTTCCTAGATATTCATCATACTTCTGCTTGTACAAAAAAAAATCTTGTCCAAATTATGTTTCATCTGGAACATGGAATGGTTTGAAAGTGAACCTCTCATAACAAGAATAAGTGTGTGACCATATTCAACACATTTTTTACACCACACTCTTCCTTTGAAAATTTCATGATTGTTTTCCCTTTTTAATCTTTCACTTGGTCTAGGTGGTTCAATCCCAAGTGTTTTCTTTGTTTTGAGACCATCAAAATCAATTGAGAAAGGCACAAACTCTTCAATTTTAATGTCCTTTCTTTCAACCTTGATTTTCACAATGATTATTTTCTGTAAGTTTATAGGTTCTTCATCCAAGTTTCCATTATGTCTTGAATGTCTTTTCTCATATTCTTTCATAGATTCAGCCTCTCCAGTGTCAAATAATTCTTGACTTGAAAAGACATGGTATACTGGAAAAAACAGCTCACTTTCAAATGTTTCTTTGGGATTCTTCTTGTTGTTATTCTTGATTTTTCTCAATACTTCACTGCTTGGTGGCCTTACAGCACTGTAAGCCACCTTTGTTCTTGTAGACCCTTCACATATGTCAAATGAGACATGTTCTCTTCTCATCTTCTCATTTAGTCTTTTCATTTTTGTTGTAGTAGGAGGTAAATGGAAGTTAATCAATTGAGTCAGGTTTCTTCATTCTTCTGTTTCTTTCTGCAGCTTGGATTTCTTCATTTGAAACTTTATCACTGGAGTCACTTAAATCATCCTTGTCCAAATTATCTTTATTAAAGTCATCTTCAGAAACATGCACACCAATTAACTTTTCATCTTTCTCATCTCTTTGAAAATAATTTCCCCTTGTTCATCAACAATAACTTTTTCATAATATTCAGTGAAGTATTCCTTGTCTTTGAACACAACTTTAAGAGAATAGCTACTGTTAAAAGGTGGAGGAACAACTTTGTATTTGTCTTCTTCTTTCACCTTGTTCAAAATACCACATATGTTTCCAGTGGATAAAAGATTCTTCAGAAACTCAACTTCAACTTGTAGTGTGGTATTTCTCACCTTTTATTCAACCACCATTTTCTTTAGTCCTTCAATCTCAGTCACATACCTTGATTGAGTCCTGTAGCTATTCATGCAATCTTCTTCAAGGCCTTTGATCTTTTCTTCATAAGTCACATCACTAGCTTTATTGGAATTTATCATGCTCTGTTTTATAAAGCATTCACTCTCCAACTTGCCTACTTTCACAATCAATGCATCAATTCTCTCAAGTAATTCAATTGTGGAGTTTGGATGTACTTGAGAAGAAGAAGATCCAGCTTCATTTTCAACTTTTTCCATAAATGCAATATTCGCCTTGATTATGTCTTCTGCATGATCACTTCAATCAAAACCACCTTCTTGTTGAGCAGCAAGTGCTGCATTCCCTTGATTTCTAGGCTGGTTTTGGTTGTTTATGTTGTTGTTGATTGGAACATTTGGAGGGTTTTGGTTAGTGTTTCTCTGGTAGTTTTGGTTCTGAGGTACTACTTGCAGATTGTTCATTTGAGGTTGCTGGTAGTTGTTGTTTAAGTTGGGGTTGTTGTTGAAGTTGGTGTAGTTGGTGTTTCTTGGCTGGTTCTGTTGATACTGGTTCTGATTTCTTGGTTGCTGATTCCGATACTGATTCCCTTGAAAGTTTCTTGGCTGATTGCACTCTCTAGCAAAGTGCCCAGGCTATTGGCAGTTATAACAAATGGCCTTTGACTTATCAAATCCAATTCTTTCACTTGGACAGAGATCTACCAGTCCTATTATACAGCCTTTTGATTCTAAGAGCCAACATTGCAGCTTGCCATTTAAAGTCCATATCTTCAACATCATCTGCATCAATCTTTTCTAAATCATCTTGAACAATGCTAGTGTGAACCATATTCTTTTCCACAAAGCAGTGTAGGAGTCTGTGAACATAGAAAACAATGCTTGAGTTTAACTTCTTTGACCACTATTTCCTCCAGCATAAGGCAAATGTCCACTAGCCATATTGGCTGAATCATTATCATCAATGAGTTAGACATTGAACATTGATTGGTTTCCTTGGTTACTTGAACTACCACCAACAAATGCCTTTTGTGCATCAATACCAAGTTCAGTAGGTTCTTCAATGATAGGTATTTGCTGTTGGTTTTTGGTGGTTAAGCTTCCCGTATGAGCAATGAGTGCATTTGTGTTTGTCACTTGGAAACATGGTCTTCTTCTTTTATCATCTCATTTTCTATCATTTCTATTTCAGCCGCTTGGAGGAAACAGATTACATCATCAAGCTTGAGCTGTTCAAAATTTGGTTTCTGAATGATAAACTTGCTTGCTGTATACCATTCTTTTGACAATGATGACAAATTTGTGTTGAAACTGTAATCAGTCATCATATAGTCTGTTATTCTGAGTTCATTCACAATGGCCAAGTATCTTTCAAGAATTGATTTCAGCATTTCACCTTCTTTGTATTTGAATCTTTCAAGCTGTTGGTTGAGCCTTGCATTTTTTGATTTTCTTCAACTCAGTATTTCCTTCAAACATTTCAAGAATTGCAACATACATAGCCTTGATAGTGGTATGATGTGCAACCTTGGTCAGAATTTCACAAGACAGACCCAATTTGATCCACTACCCTCATTCTATCACCAACGGCTTGGTTTCCATTTGCTCCAGTTTCAGGTACATATGGTCCATTCTTAACGGAATTCCAACTGCAGCTTCGAACAAAACTTTCCACTTAACATAGTTTTTGTCCATAGAGCCTAGGAATTTTGTTAGTGGAGACCTCCTACTCCTCGTAACCAGACATTTTGTAAAAGATATTAAAACAAACACAAAGACTTAAAAAAATTTCGAATTAAAACCTTAAATTAAACTTTTCTTTAAAAAATATCATATCTAAGGTATGGTTCTCATATATGATAAATCTGGTCCGAATAAAGCACGATTAAGAATAACTATGAACAAGTTCTAGGAAAAAAGAAACTTTTAAACCGTAAAAAAAGGCATATCTGAGTAAATAAGAGAAGAGCTGCTGATGTCACTCTCCAATGGAATAGTGCTCAGCTGACGTCACCCTTCTTCTTCAAATCAAACATCTTCAATCAATAATCAGCAACATATTCTTCACCAAGGTAGTTGATCTCAGCTTTGATACCACTGACAAGACCCTATCCCCGGTGCGGAAGCGTGAAAAATTGGTAAAAATGGTGGAGCTAGGATCCGGGTTAGGATCGCAACTAGTATTCACTCTTGAATGATAATAATTGACGGATGTGGAGAGTTCGATTTGATTAACAATATATAATAGGATGAACAATTGTAATCAAAACTCAAAAGATAGATGTAGAAATATGATTTTCATTAACCGAATGATTCTCATCAAGAAACCTCATACATACATTCATACATACATAATCATAAAGGAACAGCCACCAGGGGAGAGCTCTTCCCCGGGAGCAAACTCTCAACATAATAAAAACCTTACAATGCACACATGACCTAAACAAATGACCTAAATCATCTATTTATACTAGTCTAGCATGCCTTGGTCTTCAAGCAATCCACCCTTGGTTGAGACCAAACATTATATTTTTCACCCACAAATTAATTCGATGCGTCGGTCTAAAATATACGACCCAACAATCTTCCCCATAGACCGATGCCATCGAATTTCTTCCATGATCACTTCATAACCCGTTGTCTTTCATTGAAATTCTCCCCCTCACTTTAAGCATCTCCAGTTGTTCTTTTAGATCTGTTTTCTTTTATCTCGTTTGGTAAGTTGTATGGGAATAAGAACGAGGCTTTGAACTTCAACGATCAACATCAAGTAACAAGATTACCACAAAAGAAAATACACTCAATGTGATCATCAAATAATCATCAATTTTTCAAACCAGTTTCCTCCATTGTAAATCAACCTCAAACCATTCCCTGAATTAAGATATCATTCAAGTCAACCATAACCCGTTCTTGACTGTTCAAGTGACTATTTCATAAGTGGTTAAACTCAACTGATCATCCTTTCAACATTGTTACTCGTGATGACTCTATCTTCTCATCCGTACTTGGAAATATGAAAACTTACAAACAATTAAACCTATTTTGAAAAACCTTGGATTATTGATCTTGATCAACTTTTCCTTATCTTGAGTCTTTTAGTTGATTTAAAGCTTGCCACTTGCAATGAAATTCAAAGATTTGTACTCCCCCAATTCAGTTGCAATTGTCTTTAATGAACGTGTCTTCAAATAAAGTGTGGGTGAAACAATATTGACCATCCTTATTAAGATTGTAAGAATAAAAGAAATTTATGTTGGTTGACACTCAAAGTGATTAAATATTTAAGCTTGGTCAACACTTGTTCTTGTAAATCTCTTGATGAAGTCGTGAAATTTGATGAGGTTTGAATTCCATAAGCTTGTTGATGGTTGGAGAAAAATTTACCAAAATACCCCTGGTATGTATCTTCCATAGAGAACAGCTTGGACAACGGTCAATGGCACCAAATATCTCAAAAGTTGCACAATCATGCTCTTGTAAAACCTTGAAATGTTGCACAAATACAAACTTTCTGTTCATGAGCACACATATTTCCCTTTATGATCACGCCAGAGCATAGTCATGCTCATGAGTAGGAAGTGTGCTCAAGAGTAAAAAGATATGCATTGATTTTTCATGATGGTTTTCTTTACTAGCACCAAGCATGCTCGTGAGCAAAATTTTTCTCGAGAGTAAAGGTGTGCTCGAGACACAACTTGAGTTTACTCTTCACAAGCATAACTATTTAAGATAAAACAAAGTATGCTTGAAAAAGAGTTTGCTCCAATAACAAAGTGTGCTTGAGACCAAAAAGATAGTTTTTCTTGAGAAGACAAGGATATGCTTGGGGTTTCACATAATGTGCTCGAATTATATGTGCTAGAGATAAACTGTGCTTGAGCCAAACAAAAAATGTGCTTGGGCTAAACACATCATGTGCTCGAAGCAACACTTAATCATTATCTTTACTCGAGTTCAATCTTATATGTTCATAGTGTGCTCGAGACATCAAAACTTCATTTCTGCATCATCAGTCACTGATTTGCCCTTGCAGAACCTTCTTCAATATTCACTTTGCATCTGCTGCAACAATCATTGTGGCAATATCCATTGTGGCAATATCCACGTGGCAATATCCACGTCATCTCGAAATCAAAAATCTATCTTCATATTATCCACAGCCTTTTTCAGATCTTGAAATCATCACATGAACAGAGTTGCCCTAAAACGAGCCAAAAACACTGTTACATCAAATATGGACCATTCTAACCAAATAAAAATGAAATTGATATTGGATCTCCAAACGAATCATCAACCCAAACATCAATCCATAAAATTTTCTCCAAATCATAAAATAATTTCAAAACCCCCAAAAATAATTTCAACGAACTTCATCATTTAACGTCCATGGTGGATTCAACAACAAAATGAATTCGTTTCAGCGGTTATTCTGAACGATTCGGTAACCCTGCTCTGATACCACTTGTCGGTCCCTGATTGATCACTCAATCCATATTATCGTAACACACACTAATAGTGTTGACAAGAAGGTTAACAACGTGGCTAGATTGGATAAAAATAATAGTGTATCAAAGGCAGAATCAATGACACACTAGTTGTTGCTTGAAGGGCACAACAAAGAGACACAAACAGATTCACTCAAAAGAGTTCCATAAATAGTAAGTCGATTACAAAAAGGAAATCATTAGGGTTCTAAGAAAGGAATGATATGATTCTAGGGAGAATATCCGTAAGAATATATCAGCTGTCAAATCGTTGTCAATCAATTCAGGTGTCTGTCCTATGTCTGTTAGGAGGCGTGCCCTAGATCATTCTATTTATAGGCCTGCCTTCTGACAGCTGTCATTCCTTCTAGAAACCCTAATCATTAATACATATTCAAAAATCATAATATAATATATACTAAGTGTAAAACAGGTCTTCGGGTAGTCTTTGTGTCCTTTATCCTATTCAAGTAGACCTAGTAACCTTGAAGTGTGCTTGGGAACAGTTCTCCGGGTAGACTTTACTTGGAGTATTTTCCTTAGAAAATACTCACCTAGTAGACTTCTATATTCTTGATCATAGCAAACTTTGCTTGGTATGATCCTACGAGCAAACTATTCTTCATGAATCCCTTCAACTCTTTGTTAGAGAATAACTTATCAAGCAAACCAAAGTGTGCTAGTAACATTGTTTGACTTGTGCTGGTAACACTGTAGCTTGCTTGAGTTGAACCTCGCTAGGAAAGGTTCTTTGAATGTTTCTTGTATAACTCCCCAAAGCATGCTCAGACTAATGTTTATTAATCACACCTTGCTAGATCTTCCAAAATACTTGACTTTAATAGCTTGGTTAGGTCAAGAGTTTTCTTGTAAGCAAACTATGCTTGACCTGAAGAATAACTTGCTAGACGAAGTGAACCCTGCTCGGATTATCACTAAGGAAGACTTCAAGAAGATAACTCTGCCCGGAAGGCATAATACCTTGCTAGGCTTAAATAAAAGCTTGCTCGGATGTCCAAGTGTGCCCGATGTCAATACTTCGCCGTTTTCAGGGAGATTGAGAAGATTCCAATCTTCCTTTAGTTCATAATCTCCTCTCAACAGAAAATGAACGGGCTCATTTGTTGAAATTTAACCAAACACGCGAACAAAAAAGAACCGTAAACGGATGATTTTTTTGTTCACGCTCGTGTTCGGTTGTTTAGAAAAAAACTTGTTCATTTGTTTAAAAAAAATGATCGTGTTCGTCTTTATTCGTCACAAAAATGAGCGTGTTTGTGTTTGTTCATGTTGAAAATGAATGTGTGTGTGCTTTTTTCATTATGTAGATAAAAATGAACATGCACATTCATATGGGCTTAAACTTTGCATAATTTTGGTTTAAAATTTAAAATACTACACAGATTTGCACTCAATATTTTAGGATCAAATTGTTTATTTTGAAATCAACATATTAAAACAAGGGTAATTTGAGCAAACAAGTATTTTGGTTTTGATTTTCTTGTAATAATATGTTTTTTTGTGCAATCTTATGATACATATAAAACTCCATTTTGATATTTCCAAATCTCACCATATCTTTATACAGGAACATTTAATACAATATCAGTTAACTTACTACTTATCTTCACCTTCAAGATCAATGGAAGAATCTTTGGTATGCCTATCATGCCAAAGACCAACAGAACAATTCGTCTCTTTGGCTCAACTTAAACTACACAACTTCTCTTGAGCAAGGTGTGGTTAAGTTTTAATAGTTTTAATAGTTATTTAAAACGAGTTTGAGTAGGCTCTAGATGTAAACAAGCTGAGCTGGCTCAGGTGATAAACGAACCGATATGACTCAGTTTGTAAACACATCGAGCAGACTTAGGTTGTAAACGAGCTGAGCTTGAGCT
Source organism: Bidens hawaiensis (assembly GCF_021521415.1). Classification (NCBI taxonomy): domain Eukaryota; kingdom Viridiplantae; phylum Streptophyta; class Magnoliopsida; order Asterales; family Asteraceae; genus Bidens; species Bidens hawaiensis. The sequence continues at coordinate 79,218 of NW_027499286.1, forward strand.
AAGGAGCTCGGCTTGGTTGGGACTCAAAATCCATTTATAGAGACCTGGTGTTGGTTTTATATACATATACGGTGGGATCAATTTTAATTGGTATGTTATTTAATGTTACTATTGTTTTCTAAAAGTATTCCCTAAAATTGAAATTGATTAAATGGTTGTGTTTGTTAAAAAAGTTTGCAAAAATGGATATATATATATATATATATATATATATATATATATATATATATATATATATATATATATATATGGGTTAGTATCATTTGGGAACTTCAAAAAAGTTAAGAACTTCTAGGACCTCATAAGAAACAAATAGTTTTTTAACTTTTTTCATATATTAAAATTGTTTAAGACTAGTTTTACCATATTTTATATATAAATTTGTTATTACATATATAAATCACAAGTTTACATATGTTTAAAATTTATGTAAAAACAAATTTTCATAATTATAATTGTAATTATAGATATAAAAAGTGACAAAACTACACTCAAATAACAGTAACATAAATATTTTTATAAAAAACGTTAATTTTCAAGGGTTCTTTCAAGTTTTTAAATAATTTAAGAGTTCTGTAATGATACTAAGCCTATATATATATACACATATATATTCCCTAAAATATTTCTTTAAGTCAACCAGTTTGTGTTATTACATCATTACATATATGTTGACTTTATGCAATGTTGACTGCAGTGGATAGTAGAAGTTTTGGTGTCTGGCGATTGAAGCTAGAACGAGTGAGTTTGTTGCATCAGGTATACCGTCGATTTGAGTATATTATGCAACCTTCACTTTAAAGTTTGATTCCTAGATTTATTTATTTGCCCTTTAGAAATGGACTTCATATTAATATTTTATTTCGAGAATTCAGCATGAGGTTTTGTTACCTGTAGCTTTAATGATCATGGTGTAAATGAAATGATACTAGCTGCCAAGTATTCCCAAGAGAATAAAATTATGTATTTGGAATTTGTCTTGGTATGCAAATATCTGCTATTGAGATCTTTAGATCCGTAGGTCATTTAGTAGTAAATATAATTTTCTTAATATGATTATATATTCTAAATTTAACCATTTTGTTTAGATCTTGGGTTGTAAAGGGTCAAACAGTACTGAACTTGATCAGCATACACTCAACCCACATCAGAGGTATTTTTATTTTCTGGTTTATAAATTTATTTTTGACAATAGTATGTTTTGAAACATCTGAACAGGCGACTAGGAACTGCAACTGTATTTTGTAAAGTGATGAAGTTGGAATTTGATTAAAAAAAGTGTATTTTCAGTCAGTTTTGACATTCATCTATTTTCAGGTTCATCTATTTTTAGTTAAGTTTGCTCTTTTACGTTCATGAACCATTTGTTTATACTATAAACATGCAAACAACAAACATGACACTTATTCTCTTATGGAATGAACACAATCAAGAAAGTCCCGTTCTTAATTGTTGTGTTCTGTCGTTTGTTTGGTTGAAAGTCAAACTTTCGTAATTGTATTAGTTAGTTATAATTATTCAACATCGATCTTTAGAATATACGCATCTTACGCATTAGTGCATTTTAATGTTTAGTTCACTAAGAATTATCAATTGTTTGTTCTTATTGTATTTACCAACTCAGATCTAATCAATCCAACACAGTATTAGATAAATTAGGCTATGGATCTAGTTATATGATATGCTCTTAAGTATATAATTGATAGTAATAGTAATAATAACAATATTAATTGAGGTATTGAACGAGAGAGAGAATGGACAGAGGTTCGGTGTAATAGCGTAACAATACTTAAATTACTTAAGGCTAAACAACCTTATATAGACGATGGAACCCCATTCGTTACACATCCCATAACGAATGGGCTCCATTCCTTAACATTACATAACTTAAAGAAAAGCATAGCGAATAAGCAATTCGCTATACCCTCATTCGTCAACATTCCATGACGAATTGGAAACATACATAGCGAACTAAACATCCTTAACGAATGGACTGCACAAATAATGAAATAGCTCAATTTGTTAAATATCCTTAACAATTGAGAATATACATAACGAACTAGATGGATTTCCAAAGGTACCCCTTACATTAAAATAATAATAAATTACAACCGATAAATTACAAAGACTAGAGACGACAAAACTGTGCACTAACAAACACCCCCTCGTCTTGAGCTCTCTGTCTTTAATTACTTGAAGCGCTTTGTCTGCCAATCACAATAACTATGAATCATGAACTCGTGACACACAAGTACGGCACGCTGGAATTGCATAGCTCCTTTGTTGTCTTCTTGACGCTTGATCAAAATCATGTTCACGAACAACGCATCATTGTCGGTCTCAGATAAGTTAACGAGCCACATGGGGTCGATAACTCTAATAAAACTGATTTAAATCCTTTACCCAGTACAATGACTGCCTCGCCCATTCGGTTATCGTAAAACCAATGATTAAACGATAAGTTAACATTCTGTGGGAATGTCTTAACAGGTACCCGCTTCATCGTTTTGGGCGGTTTAACTTTAAGTACAAGTTTTATCCAACCTGTACGATAATCAGTATCGTCAACGTGCTTACGGGTTGGGAATTGAGGCTTAAAGAACTTAAAACCACAGTTAACTTAGAACAACAAATGTTGATGAAACAATTATGCTCGTCGATCTTTAATGCGGTTAATAAACGGTCGAGAGGCGAGTTTACGAACATCCCACCTAGGCCGTGAGAGAACGTCAGTGATATACTGAGAGTACTGAACGCCGTTCTCCCACCTGATAATACAAACCTTTAATTCTGAATCGTATAACCAAGACACAATATCACCTTTCAGAGTCGACACAGCTTTGAACGTGGTTTTCTGACTTGCTTGAGATCGTGCAACATCGTCTCGTTATTGTTCTCGATCAACGTACCGGTAAGCCTCGATAATCTTACGAACACGCTTGTTTCAATTCTTGAATCAGCCTGCAATGTCAGACTTGGATGGATCAGAATCTCGTTCATGCATCTTCTCTTTATTCTTCGACGTCTTCTCTAGATGGTCTTCAACAGCTTTAACGTGTTCTTCAGTAAATGTAGGAACACCCTGATCAACATTTGATTGTTGGTATAGATCGGGGTATTCCTCTGTTGTCACATCCTCTATCTCAATCTCCTCGTCTTCGTAAATAAACGACATATTCCCATGTGGAATAGTCGTATAAAGTAATCCTTCCTCGTCATTCACCACCTCAACGTCCTCCTTAGCCTCTAAAGTGTCCAGTTCTTCAGTGTTCAGTCCTAACAATAATGAAATATGTTCGCGCATTAGGGACTGATTAACAAATTGACCTTCTTCAATCTTGTCAATATTAGCAGTGCTCATCAATACCCCCTTCTTGAAATACATGAACAGGATGGTGTTGGCCTTGATCGACTTAATATGTTGAACGTTTGTTGAGTCATGATAAACCACAAAATTTTTTATCATTGCCTCCACCACCGCTAGTCCCAGCACCCGAGGATGAGCCGTGAGCTTGTTTCAGCTCACAAATTCCAGTGCCTAGAGCATCAGGATCGTCATCATCATTCTTTAGTTTATTCAGAACATCGTCTTTGCACATTAGCTAATGGATGAGATCCTCATGTTCCTTGATTTTCACCCCATGATCCGTGAAAATCTCACGAAGCTCTTTCGTTTCCTTTTGATAGTAGGAAATCTACCCCATCAGATGACGTTGGTTTTGCATTATCTACTCTTGAGCTTGACGATCGGCCGCCATTTAATTCTTGTAAAGATTAATCAAACTCAAGAGCATGTCCATCTGATGTGTTGAATTAAGTTATGAAACGTCGGAGGTACGGGCTGCACTAGACCCTGAGGACGGCTGGTTCTCATAAATGTGGCATCCAAAGGATGTGTGGGCATCGCCGTCGGTGTCGGAGAAACCACCCAACCAGCAGCAGAAGGCCTTGGCATAGTAGATAAAACTTATTGAGGAATCATGCCAAGCCTTGGATCAAAGGTGAGTGTAGTCGTCAAGTGAGTTCTAGGGTGCTAGTAGTAAGCAGCACTACCGGACTATGAGGAGTAGATGACCTTGGCTCACATGGACTGATTTTCACACCAGATCCATGTCGATCACGACGTTTGGGTGGTTGTTCAGTCGCTAAAGCTTTGCCCTTAGGATTTTATTGTGCAGCGTGAGAACTCATTGCCACAACGTCAACACATCGTTAGTCACCACCATGTCCGCCATCACCACATTCATCTCCATCACCACCCCCTTCATTCCCACCTGGTCGCTCTTCTAATTCGGAATCCGAATCATCGTGGATCCAACGATCATTAGAAGGACATTCATACGCCGGATTTGACAAATGACCAATCAAATGTTTGGTCCTTGGCGTCTCCTGCCTATACGAATTCATCCTCATTACCGTGTCAGCTTTCATATTCTCAAACTTCAACACATCATCTCTCAACGTCAAATCAATCTCCAAATCAGGAATAAGATCCTATATGATCAGCTGGATGAATCGTGGATACATCAGGAATTTACTGTGTAATCATCGTTCTTCAGCTTAGTCAAAACATCGTCTTTGAATGTTAGCTAAAGGATGAGATCCTCGTGTTCCTTTATTTTCACCCCCTGATCCGTGATAATCTCAAGAAGCTATTTCGTTTCCTTTTGACAGTAGGAAATGTGCCCCATCAAACGACGTTGGTTTTGCATCGTCTGCTCTTGAGCTTGATGATCGGCCGCCAATTAATTCTTGTAAAGATGAATCAAACATAAGAGCATTTCCATCTGATGTGTTGAAGTTAAGTTATGAAACGTCAGAGGTATGAGCTGCACTAAACCCTGAGGACGGCTGATTCTCATAAATGAGATGTCCAAAGGATGTGTGGGCATCATCGTCGGTGTCGGAGAAACCACCGAATCAGCAGGAGATGGCCTTGGCATAGTAGATAAAACTAATTGAGGAATCATGCCAAGCCTTGGATCAGAGGTGAGCGTAGTCGTCAAGTGAGTTCTGGGATGCTAGTAGTAAGCAACACTGCCGGACTTTGAGGAGCAGATGACCTTGGCTCACGTGGACCGATTTCCACACCAGATCTATGTCGGTCACGACGTTTGGGCGGTTGTTCAGTTACTAAATATTTGCCCTTAGGCTTTCGTTGTGCAGCGTGAGAACTCGTTGCCACAACGTCAACAAGTCGTTAGTCACCACCTTCATCTCCATCACCACCCCCTTCGTTCCCACCTGGTCCCTCTTCTCGTTCGGAATCCGAATCATCGTGGATCCAACGATCATTAGAAGGACATTCATACGCCAGATTTGACAAATGACCAATCAAACGTTTGTTCCATGGCGTCTTATGCCTATACGACTTCATCCTCATTACCGTGTCAGCTTTCATATGCTCAAACTTCAGCACATCATCTCTCAACGTCAAATCAATCTCCAAATCAGGAATAAGATCCTAAATCATCTTGAACAATGCTAGTGTGACCAAATGCTTTGCCACAAAAGCATTGTAGGAGTCTGTGAACATAGAAAACAATGCCTGAGTTTCAATTCCTTGACCACCATTTCCACCAACAGAAAGCAAATGTCCACTAGCCATCGAGGCTGAATCATTTTCATCAATGAGTTAGACATAGAACCATGATTGGCTTCCTTGGTTACTTGAATTACCACCAACAAATTCCTTTTGTGCATCACTACTAAGTTCAGTAGGTTCTTCAATAATAGGTATTTTTTATTGGTTTTTGGTGGTTAAGCTTCCCATAGGAGCAATGGGTGCATTTCTATTTGTCACTTGGAAACATGGTCTTTCTTCTTTTATCATCTCATTCTCTATCATTTCTATTTCAGCCGCTTGGGGGAAACAAATTACATCATCAAGCTTGAGCTGTTCAAAGTTCGGTTTCTGAATGATTAATTTGCTTGCTGTATACCATTCTTTTGGCAATGATGACAACAACTTTGTGTTTAAATCGGAATCAGTCATCACATAGTCTGTTGTTCTGAGTTCATTCACAATGGCCAAGTATCTTTCAAGAATTGATTTCAGCCTTTCACCTTCTTTTTATTTGAATCTTTCAAGCTGTTGCTTGATTCTTGCCTTTTTGATTTTCTTCAACTCAGAATTTCCTTCAAACATTTCAAGAATTGCATCATACTTAGCCTTGGCAGTGGTATGATGTGCAACCTTGGTCAAAATTTCTCAAGACCGGCCCAATTTGATAATATCAATAGCTCGATCATCCACTTTCCTCATTCTATCAACAACGGCTTGGCTTGAATTTGCTCCTATTTCAGGTACATATTGTCCACTCTTGATGGAATTCCACATGTCTACGTCATTGTAAAAAACCGCAGCGTCAAGCAAAACCTTCCACTTAACATAGTTTTCCTATCCATAGGGCCTAGGAATTTTGTTAGTGGAGACCTCCTGCACCTTGTAACCATACATTTTGTAAAATATTTAAAAACAAACACAAAGACTTAAATGAAATTTCGACTTAAAACCTTAATTTAAACATTTCTTTGAAAATTATCAGATCTGAGGTATGGTTCTCTAATCTGATGAATTTGGTCTGAATAAAGCAAGATTAAGAATAACACTAAAAAAGTTCTAGAGAAAAAGAAACTTTTAAACCGTAAAACAAGGCAGATCAGAGTAAAAAAGAGCATAGCTGCTGACGTCACTTTCCAATAAAACAGTGCTCAGCTAATGTCAACCTCCGTCCTCAAATCAAACATATTCAATCAATAATCAACAACTTAATCTTCAACAAGGTAGTCGAGCAAAGCTGTGATACCACTTGTCGGTCCCAATTGATCACTCAATCCATCTTTGTCGCAACCCACACTAATAGTGTTGACAAGATGGTTAACGACGCGACTAGATTGGAGAAGAATAATAGTGTATCAAAGGCGGAATCAATAACACACTAGTTGTTGCTTGAAGGACACAATAAAGACACAAACACACAGATTTAATCAAAAGATTTCCATAAATAGTATGATTCTAGGCAGAATATCCGTAAGAATATGTCAGCCATCAAATCGTTGTCAATCAATTCAGGTGTCAGCCTTTGTCCGTTAGGAGGCATGCCCTAGATCATTCTATTTATAGGCCTGCCCCCTGGCAGTTGTCATTCCTTCTAGAAACCCTAATCATTAATACATATTCACAAATCATAATACAAAATATACTAAATGTAAAAAAGGACTTTGTGTCTTTTATCCTCTTCGAGTAGACCTAGTAACCCTGAAGTGTTCTTGGGAACAGTTCTCCGGGTAGACTTTACTTGGAGTATTTTCCTTAAAAAATACTCACCTAGCAGACTTCAATATTTCTAATCATAGCAAACTTTGCTTGGTATGATCTTACGAGCAAACTATTCTTCATGAATCCCTTCAACTCTTTGATAGAGAATAACTTATTAAGCAAACCAAAGTGTGCTAGTAATATTGTTTGACTTGTGCTGGTAGCACTGTAGCTTGCTTGAGTTGAACCTTGCTAGGAAAAGTTGTTTGAATGTTTCTTGTATAACTTCCCAAAGCATGCTTAGACTACTATTTATTAATCAAACCTTGCTAGATCTTCCAAAATACTTGGCTTTAATAGCTTGTTTTAGTCAAGAGTTTGCTAGTAACCAAACTATGCTTGACCTGAAGAATACCTTGCTAGACGAAGTGAAACCTGCTCGGATTATCACTAAGGAAGACTTCAAGAAGATAACTCTGCCTGAAAAGCAAAATACCTTACTAGGCTTAAATAAAAGCTTTCTCGGATGTCCAAGTGTGCCCAATGTCAATACTTAGCCGTTTTCAGAGAGGTTAAGAAGATGCTAGACTTCCTTTAGTTCATTTTCTCATCCCAACAGTAGATTTGAAATTGATCTTGCATCCTCCATAATCAGAATCAGAAAACGTAGTGTGATCATTGCTATCGTCCTTGGGATACCATATCCCGTTGTCAGGATTACGCCTCAGATTGTGAAGTATACGTTTAACCTCCGCCAGATGAGTCACCCGGGGACTTGATTGGTACCTGGCACACAAACAAACTGCAAACATTATGTCAGGACGGGAAGCAGTTAAATACATTAAAGAACCAATCATTTCTCGGTAAAGGGTTGGATCTATGGTATCCTCTTGTTCGTCTGGTGACAAATTGTGACCCACGGGAAGAGGCGTCGAAGGGAGTTTTCCTGCAGTTATCTTGAATCGGCTCAAGACATCGTTCACATATTGCGTCTGATGAATAAAGATTAATGTGCCAGACTGATAAACCTGCAACCGTAAGAAGAAATTCATCTCCCCCATCGAGCTCATTTCAAATTTCATCTACATCGACTTCTCAAATTCCTTACATAGCTTGTCGTTTGTTGAACCAAAGATGATGTTATCGACATATATTTGGACAAGGAGCAAATCACCATCAACATTCTTGTAAAAGAGAGTGCAGTCCGTAGTTCCTCGTTTGAAGCCATTATCAGTAATATGGTCAGCAAGTGTGTCGTACCAAGGTCTCTGGGCTTGGTGTAGACCATACAGGGCCTTATTCAATCAGTAAACATAGTCCGGATAATTTGGATCTTCAAAACCTGGAGGCTTAAAAACAAACATCTCTTCATGAAGTTCCCCATTGAGAAACACACTTTTAACGTCCATTCGATAAACTTTAATGTTTTTGAAAGCCGCATAAGCCAAAAATATTCGTATAGCCTCCAATAGTGCAACTGGAGCATATAATTCTATGTAATTAATGCCTTCTTGCTGATGAAAACCTTGAACTACCAAACGAGCTTTATTTCTTATGATAACCCCCATGATCGTCTTTCTTGCATTTAAATACCCATTTTGTTGGAATTGGTTTTTTAACTCAAGTAGGCTTGTCAATAAGATCCCAAACACCCAGTCGAGTTAATTGCTGCAACTCTTCTTGCATTGCTTCTACCTATGAAGAATCTTCAAGTGCCTTACAAACATTCGTTGGTTCCATTTGAGATAAAAAGCAAGTGTATTTTGCAAGATTCATAATTCCGATGAGTGCCTATCAGCATACGCACATAATACGGTAGCATGACTTGAAGTAGCAATCTGATGACGTGTTTGTACTGCCACATCAAGATCACCAATGATGTCCTACGGATGATAAGCATGAATCCGAAGAGTAGGATTCTTAGGCACAACAACATTATCAGTTAAATTAGTCAATTTCTCTTTAGCATCATGAGAGGATTCACCAATCTCATGTGTTTCGGGAAATGGAGTTGAAGAAGAATCAATAAAACGACCATCATCTGACGAAATGGTAATCACATCAGATGTATCAGGAAGATCATATTGTGGAGCCTCAACATAATTAGTAACAGAAGATCTTGGAGGTAGAAATTGGTCTTCTAAATAAGCACGCACTAAGTCTTCATCGGTTTGATCAACTATTTGAGTAAATGAGTTAAATAAACTCTAAGTGTCGAACGTCCAAGCAGGTCCTTTACCAGCGGGAGGTTTGGTTTATCGTTGACAATCAACATGGTACCACTCCTCTACACAACCCGAAGTGAAATTAAATACTCGTTTCTTTGGTGATGCATAACCCAAGAAATAACTTTCAATTTGAATTTTCCCACTTCTTTCTTCAACATACTACAAGGACACCCGAATGGCTCCAAATACTATAAATTAGGCTTTCTCTTGTTCAGAAGTGCGTAGATTGTCTTTTGTAGCTTCTTTACAATAAGAACCCGATTAAGCGTGTAGCAAGCAGTATTCACCGCCTCGTTCCAAAATTGAACTGGAAGCTTAGAATCTGCAAGCATTATTCGTGAAGCTTCAATCAGTGTTCGATTCTTTCTTTCTGCAGTACCATTCTGTTGAGGTACATATGGAGCACTGTATTCTCTTTGAATTCCTTTATAAAGAAATCTAATACACAGTTATTGAACTCCGTACCATTATCTCTTTGAATTCGTCTCACTTTCAGTTTATACAGTGATTCGATCTTCATGATTAGATTTTGAACAAGAATTGGTGTTTGATCTTTCGAACTCATAAATAATTCCCAAGAGTATCATGAATAGTCATCAGTGACAAATAGAGAATACCAATCATTAAATAAAGTGGTTAATTTCTTATCAGATATTTGTGACACGCTCAACAAATTGTGATCCACTTTGACACAATAATTAACTTTTTCCAAAGTAACACAACCATTTGAAACATCACCTTCTTTAGTAATCATTCCTCACGTATTACCCGCAAAAGCAACATACCCTCCTTGAATATTCTTGACATTTGTTAAAAGGTTGTTATTGCCGGTAATATGATGAGAGCATCCACTATCCATTATCCAGTTTTCACCAGAAACAGTCTTGGATGAACTCTGTACACAGATGAAAAATTATTTGTTCAAAAAGGTAGCCCAAACCTTAGTCTTGGGCACCTCTTTAGTTTCACTTGAAATTATAACGTTGAGTGAATCCAAATGTGTTTTAGCCACTTGTGAATAAGTCACAGGTTGTTTCGACTTTCATCTCAAGTATGCAGCTTGAACTATAGTCGTATATACATTCTTGCAAATAGGCTCCGTAGGAACAAATTTGGGTTTTAAATTACTTGAATTTTCATTAACATGAATCACCTTGCGAGGATTCACTTCAAAAAACATGATATGAGTTTCATCATCAAAAGACATCGATCTTTTTAAAATCTCCTTAATCACATGAACGGATTTGGTTTGTTCCTTGATAAATGGATGAAGATATTGTGATTTCATCCGTTCATAATTTCTGACTACATGATCTTTTTCACCACAAACAAAAAAATGTTCTCATGTCAACACGCTCACGTTGTGGTTTAGCAGAAACTTGTGCAACAGAAGGTTGATGAAACACACCATCAATGGGACCTTTTTCCAAATCATCAAATGTCTCAGACTTCTTTTTCATGTAAAAATCAAGATTTGAACAGTTAGAAAAACTCTATAAAGTGTCGGTTCTATTTGATTTAATGTGACAATCGTCAATTTCAGGTTAACTCCGTTAACTCCGTTAACTCAACTCCGTCAATTTAAACTTAAAGATCACTGAATCTATAACGTACACCTCATTACATTTAAACTAGGGTTTAAATGACGCTTAACACTTACTAAATGTGTAGTCTTTCAATTATTGCACCGAAACGCAAACGAGTTGACGCAAACGATTTGTGAATAAACGAGAAACGTCAAAACAATAATTATGTGATAATTATGTGTTATACTTATGTGTTATGTGATAACATTGTTATAAACGTTAACTCAATGTGCTAGAACTAGTTAATTAAGCTAAAAAAGTGACATTTGAAAGTTAAGGGACCAAAGTGTATTTTATTATTATTATTAATAATAATCACCAAACCCTAGCCTCTCTCTCTCACTTCTCCCAAACCGATGGCAGCCTCTAACCCCCCCCCCCCTTGCGATCGGCTTCTATACACACACATACAATCAATTTTCAAGCTTTTCAATTGAAGATTAAGGTGCTAGGAAGGTATAAACGACTATCCTATGCATCCACTATGTTTAATTTCGGTTTTAATGGGTTAATTATAAACCCTAGGTCTGATTTTTATATGTGATGGTGTTCATGTGTCTTGTTTTGATTGAAAGATGTATTGATTGTTGAATTGATAGCTAGTATTGGTGCTATTGCATGTTAATTGTTGTGTCTTTGAGTTTGAGATCAAATAAAACCCTAACCATGTGTGTATGGTGTAATTGATATGCATGGATAGTGGTTATAGTGTCTAGAATGTTATATGAATGATTTGTGGTCCATAGATAGTTAAATTGTTGAGTTTGGATGCAAACAGTTTCTTGATAGATTGTGTTGTTGATGTTCAATTGATTGTAACGGGGTGTAAATGTGAAAATTGGTTGAGATAATTGATACTACAGTAAACTAGGTTGAGTCTAGTTTCTAAAGAATAAATATTTGAAATTTTTGGACGTGTAAAAGTTGACCTTTATGATTTTACAAAAACGTTATGCAAAGCTGAGTTGTTAGACCTGCTGTTAGGTTGTTTTGTAAATGTTATATCTCATGAACTACAAGACCAATTGGGTTGGTTCTACTTCTGGAAGTTGATTTGTTGAGTTAGGAACCTAACCCAAGTGGTCTTGCAATTATTGGATTTTTCGTTTAACGGGAATTTCAAATAACATTCAGTTGCGTATGAATTTGACTGTTATGAGTTTGCTGTAATGATTTGATTATTGTGAGAAACCTATGTGGAATAAAAATATAATAAAATATGTTCTGGAAACCTAAGACATATATGCTTTTGTGTTGATTTTTGGTAAATTAATTGTGATGCTATGATCAGTGGGATAGACTAGTTTTTCAAGTAGAATTCTGTCGTTAAGAAACTAGTTGCTGAATTTTGTGAAAGTTGCATGAAACAACGTGATTGCTAATTTATTGTTTTGACCAAATTGCCCTTGAGGGGAATGATTGTTAATTAATTGTCGTGTTTTGACCAAAATGCCCTTGCGGGGAATAATTGCTAATTGATTGTCATGATTTGACCAAATTGCCCTCGTGGGGAATAATTGCTAGTTAATTGTTATGTGTTGACCAAATTGCCCTTACGGGGAGTAATTGCTAGTGATGTACATTATGAATACATGACACGTAAATAATTGCTCACACATGTAACGTACCACAAATACACTTGTTAAAGTCACACACAATTCACAGACGAAACACGAAACATGTTGTGTGCATAGGTATTATGTGCCGGGTCTAGAGACTTGATTATATCCCGACACTTAGAAAAATCTCTTTGTTGTTTTAGAAAGCTAGAGAGAGTTTTTCTGTGACGCGCATCTTGGTGAATTATTTTGGGAATACTTCGCAAACAGTGAGTTCACTTACCCCTTTTAAACTGTCTTCAAACGCTTTTCACTTGGGGGAGATAACATACTCCGAAAAACGCATTTAAGATTTTGTTAGTATAAATTATATATCACTTGTAAAGACTAAGTGGCAAACGCGTTAACTAAAGTCCTTCATTCACATCGAACCGTTTAATATTGGATAATAGCGAGTCATTATTGAGTAGTACTACTGGGTTTGGCAAACCCCACCCAACGCTAAACTCGACTGGAGGTCGAGTGGGTGTAATCTTGGCTAAACACATACCATGGTCGGGATAGACCTGGTGGCAAGGCAAATGATAAACAGTCAGCTTCGGTATCGAACACTTAGTAATACTTGTTTTATAGGCTAGCTACCTATAGATATATAATTGACATAACACTATCTGGTAACGCAAAACGCTGAACGCAAAACGCTGAACGCAAAACGCTGAACGCAAACGCTAAACGCTTTATTTTAATTAAACTTGTGAACTCACCAACCTTGTGTTGACACTTTTAGTATGTTATTCTCAGGTAGCCGAGGCGGGCGCCCGGTATAGGATCATGCATGGTTTTTGAACACTCTGATATGCAAACATGTTTTAACTATTATTACTTGGGTTTTTTAGTCGTCCTGCGTGACGCAACTTTTGTCTTTTGGTTTTTACGCTTCCGCACTTAATTTCATTTAAACGTTTTTATGGTTTGATTATAACTAATGATTCCGATCCTGTTAGTTCACACCCTCTGACGGTAAAACTCCGTTAGTGGATTTTGAGGGTATGACAGATTGGTAGCAGAGCCATTGGTTATAGCGAACTCGAAATTTGCATGCATACTAGACTATAACCGCGACGACCCATTAGTTATAATGATACGCACTGCATATGTTTGTGTAGTCTTTGTAATCTTATCTCTTTACCTCTTTCACTCATACGCGCGCGCATACACGACTTACCTGTAGAGATGTCGACGCTACCATCATCATCATCCGATCAGAAGACTCCTGCTCATGGGAAGGAGCCGCAGCTACCTACCTCATCGCCACCCCGAGTAGTCCCGGAGCTCGAAGCTCCTACACCGAAGAGGTATCGCTTATCCGGAGGCATGTATGAAAACGAAGTTAGCTGGGATTGGTACCCTAATATGATCAGGCGTATGGTTTACCATGAACAAGTTCCCCTGCTACCTCACCCGAACCATCCTGCTTACCCCAACACCCTACCCCCCATAACCGAACCTGTAGAGAGTGTGCTCGCAGCTGTTGTTTCTTGTTTGGAGCGCGATGTGGGTTACATGCGCTATACGAGAGCTAACGTTTCCGGACTGTTAAAAGATGGAACCGAGACTAAGGAGGAAATTTCCCGCATGACAACGGCAATGAAGGAAATGCAAGAGGCTAGTGATCAACAGATGAAGATTATGAGAAAGATGCAAGCTGAGATGATAGACTTGCAAGAACAACTCCAAGTAGCAAGGACCCGAATCGAAATAGCTTTAGAACGTTGCGATGTTCTACAAATGCAAATTGCTCAGAACGCAGCCGAACCTGAGGCAGAGCCTGAGGCAGAGCCTGAAGAGGAAACCGAGGAAAATCCCGAGGAGGAACCCGAAGAGGAACCGGAGGAAGAACCGGCTGAGCCAGAGGCACACTCGGACGTGTCCTCAGGCGACTACATCTCGGGATGATAATACCTAGATGGCTGGAAGAAACGCTGGACACGGACGTGGTAACATCAACCAGACTGCAGCAGAACTCCAAACTCTGCTGAACGACCACGCGGCGGCCGCTCTAGCCGCACATGTACAGAACCAAGCTGGAGGTCCAATTGGAACGTGTACCTTCAAGAACTACCTTGACTGCAAGCCCAGTACGTTTAAGGGCACCGAGGGAGCTATAGGCTTCCTGCATTGGGCTGAGAAGGCCGAATCGGCGTTTGAGATGTGTAATTGTCCCCCTGCAAGTAGGGTCAAATTCGCTGCTGGAACACTCGAAGATTCTGCCCTCACTTGGTGGAATTCGAACGTACAGATTCTTGGATTGGAACTGGCTAACGCGATGAACTGTGAGGAGTTTAAGAACATGATGCGAGAAGAGTACTGTCTGAGAGAGGAGATTGCAAAGTTGGAGTCAGAGTTTTGGTCATTGAAGATGGTGGGTTCAGAAATCGAGGCCTACACTACCCGTTCTCACGATTTGGCCGTGATGTGTCCACGGATGGTAGACCCACCAAGTAAGAGGATTGAAATGTATATTGATGGGTTTGCACTGCAAATTCAGGGCATGGTGACGTCTTCCAGACCAGCCACGATTCAACAAGCGATTCGGTTAGCTCACAAACTAACGGATCAAGCAGTGACCCAAGGTGCGCTACCACCTAGGGGTTCGACCACTAAAGCCCGTGACAACCCGAGTACTGACAATAGCAGCAACAACAACAAACAGGGCTATGGAAAGAGAAAGTTTGACAACACCAGATCCTCATCCTCGAACCTCCCACAGCAACAACACTACCGCAAGCCCGAATTCATTCGGAGTTTCAACAATCAGAGTCACAACAACAATAACAACGGTAGCAGGCAGGGTTCGAATGGCTATGCTGGGAAGTATCCGAAGTGCAACAGGTGTAATTACCATCATGCTGGCCCGTGTGACCGTGTCAAGTGTCTGAGATGCGGAAAAATGGGTCACCATGCAAAGGAATGTAGAGGAGACCTTGCGGCAAAGGGTGCTCCTAAACCATCCATGACAACCAAGGGATGTTTTGAGTGTGGACAAGAGGGACATTTTATGAAAGACTGCCCTAAGCTGAAACAGAATGACAACAATGGAGGTAATGGAAGTGGCAGTGGTGGTGGAAACAATGGTAAAGGAAGAGCTTTTGTTATTGGGTCAGGTCAAGCCCGCAATGATCTATACGTGGTGACTGGTAAGTTCCCTGTGAATGATTGTTTTGCTTCTGTATTGTTTGACACTGGAGCTGATAGGAGTTTTGTGTCGAAAGCCTTTAGTCAACTCTTAGACTTAACTCCAACCCCGTTAGATGCTAAGTTTCCTGTTGAATTAGTTGACGGTAAGACTATAGTAACGACTCATGTACTTGCGGGATGTAAGTTAAAACTGTCAGGTCATGTTTTTGATATTGACCTTATTCCTTTTACGCTTAGTAGTTTCGATGTCGTTGTCGGCATGGACTGGTTATCCGAGAACCGAGCGGAGATTATATGTCACGACAAGATAGTCCACATTACTACCCCTTCCGGCGAGATCATTTCGATCCGGGGCGAGAGAAGCGGTATGACCACCAACGTCATTACCCTCATAAAGGCGCAGAAGTATCTACGAAAGGGTTATCCGGCAATTTTGGCGCAGATTGTTGAGAAACCCGCGGAGGAGAAGCGAATTGAAGATATACCGATTGTGCGAGATTTTTCGGAAGTTTTCCCGGAGGATTTGCCTGGACTCCCTCCTATACGACAAGTCGAATTCCAAATCGAGTTGACACCCGGTGCAGCACCCATTGCACGAGCCCCGTATCGGCTCGCACCGGTGGAGCTTCAGGAACTGTCCACTCAGTTGCAGGATTTGTTGGATAAGGGTTTTATCCGACCTAACTCTTCGCCATGGGGAACCCCTGTCTTATTTATCCGAAAGAAGGACGGGACTTTCCGCATGTGTATCAACTACCGGGAGTTGAACAAGGTGACGGTCAAGAACCGTTATCCTTTACCACGAATTGATGATCTGTTGACCAGCTCCAAGGATCGAGTTACTACTCGAAGATCGATCTGCGATCTGGTTACCATCAACTAAGAGTGCGCGAAGAAGATATTTCAAAGACGGCTTTCAGAACACGGTATGGTCACTACGAGTTTTCGGTTATGCCTTTTGGTTTAACCAACGCACCAGCCATATTCATGGATCTCATGAATCGAGTATGCAAGGCGTACCTCGACAAGTTTGTGATTGTGTTTATTGATGATATTCTCGTCTACTCCAAGGACAAGGCTGACCACGAGGAACACTTAAGGGTAATTCTGGAATTATTGAAGAAGGAACAACTGTACGCAAAACTTCGAAATGCGAATTTTGGCTTCGCGAGGTTCACTTTTTAGGACATGTGATTAACGAGAACGGTATCCATGTTGATCCCGGCAAGGTAGAGGCCATCAAAAACTGGGAAGCACCAAAGACTCCGACTGAGTTGCGGCAATTCCTAGGACTGGCCGGCTACTACCAACGTTTCATCGAGGGATTTTCAATTATTGCTCAACCCCTCACCGCTTTGACTCACAAAGGCACTAAGTACAATTGGGGTGACGCGCAAGAATCCGCTTTTCAACTGTTGAAAACCAAACTCTGTAGCGCCCCTATTCTAGCCCTCCCTGAGGGAACGAAAAATTTCGAGGTACACTGTGACGCATCGATACAAGGTCTCGGTTGTGTGCTGATGCAACTCGAGAAGGTTATAGCTTATGCCTCTCGACAACTACGGGTTCACGAGAAGAACTACACGACCCATGATTTGGAACTCGGAGCTGTGGTGTTTGCCCTTAAGATATGGAGGCATTACTTGTACGGTACCAAGTATACCATTTACACCGACCACAAGAGTCTCCAACATATCTACGATCAGAAGGAGCTAAACATGCGACAGCGTCGTTGGGTCGAGCTGCTTAAGGATTATGATTGTGCCATCAAGTACCACCATGGCAAGGCCAATGTAGTGGCCGACGCCCTCAGTAGAAAAGAAACCGATAAACCCAGGCGAGCGCGAGCGTTGCAACTCACGATTCATGTCAGCTTACCCGATCAGATTCGCGATGCACAACTTGAAGCTTTGAAAGATGATAATCTTCCATCAGAACTCATGCGGGGCATGAACAAGCAACTTGAAACCAGATCGGACGGGGTCCGATATTTTGAGAACCGGATTTGGGTTCCACGGTACGGAGAGTTGAGAACTCTAGTGACGGACGAAGCTCACAGGTCCCGATATTCTATCCACCCTGGCTCAGATAAAATGTACCATGACTTAAAGGCACTTTACTGGTGGCCGAACATGAAAGCCGACATTGCCACCTACGTGAGCAAATGCTTGACTTGTGCCAGAGTCAAATTAGAATAGCAGAAACCATCTGGCCTGCTACAACAACCGGAACTTCCAATGTGGAAATGGGAACACATTTCAATGGATTTTATCACGGGATTACCTAAAACACCGACGGGATGCGATACCATCTGTGTGATCGTTGACCGGTTGACTAAGTCCGCACACTTTTTAGCGATTAAGGAATCGGACAAAATGGTAAGATTGACTCGCGTCTACATGAAGGAAGTAGTGTCTAGACACGGAGTGCCTGTCTCAATCATTTCTGATCGAGATTCTCGTTTCACTTCGCACTTTTGGAAGTCACTACAAAGCGCACTAGGCACACGTCTTGATATGAGCACTGCATACCATCCTCAGACGGATGGGCAAAGTGAACGAACTATTCAGACCTTGGAAGATATGTTGCGTGCATGTGTGTTGGATTTCGGAAAAAGTTGGGAACCTCACTTACCTTTGGTAGAGTTTTCGTATAATAACAGCTACCACGCAAGTATTAAAGCAGCGTCGTTTGAAGCACTGTACGGACGGAAGTGTCGATCACCACTCTGCTGGGCAGAGGTGGGTGACAGCCAAATCACTGGTCCAGAACTGGTACTCGAAACTTCGGAAAAGATTGTTCAAATCCGAAACCGCATGGCAGCAGCACGAGATCGCCAAAAGAGCTACGCCGACAAGCGCCGAAAACCTCTCGAATTTCCAATGAACGATCGAGTGTTACTCAAAGTCTCACCTTGGAAAGGTGTGGTTCGCTTTGGAAAGCGAAACAAACTCAACCCACAATATGTTGGTCCTTACCGGATAACGGAACGCGTTGGTCCGGTGGGGTACCGACTGGACCTACCAACGGAACTCCGTGGCGTACACAATGTATTCCACGTATCCAATTTGAAGAAATGCCTATCTAATGAAACCCAAGTAGTCCCTTTGGACGAATTGCAAGTTGATGAACGTTATGCTTCATTGAAGAACCAGTCGAGGTTTTGGATTGGGAAACCAAAACACTCAAGCACAGCAAAATTCCAATCATTAAGGTTCGTTGGAACTCGAGACGTGGACCGGAGTTCACGTGGGAACGCGAGGATCAAATGATGAAAAAGTATCCTCACCTTTTTGAAGGGCTGACCAAACACCGGAAACCGCGAAACTCGACAAACCGTCAGAAATCACCGGAGGTATGAATTAAATTTCGGAACGAAATTTTTTTCTACTATGGGATGATATGACAAACGGAAAATTTTTCTTACTTTTTCAGACACTCATCACGACTTGACTCAAATTTTCGGGACGAAAATTCTTTAACATGGGAATGATGTGACAATCGTCAATTTCAGGTTAACTCCGTTAACTCAATTCCGTCAATTTAAACTTAAAGATCACTGAATCTATAACGCACACCTCATTACATTTAAACTAGGGTTTAAATGACGCTTGACACTTACTACATGTGTAGTCTTTCGGGAATTGCACCGAAACACAAACGGGTTGACGCAAACAATTGGTGAATAAACGAGAAACGTCAAAACAATAATTATGTGATAATTATGTGTTAGACTTATGTGTTATGTGATAGCATTGTTATAAACGTTAACTCAATGTGCTAGAACTAGTTAATTAAGCTAGAAAAGTGACATTTGAAAGTTAAGGGACCAAAGTGTATATAATATTATTATCAATAATAATCACCAAACCCTAGCCTCTCTCTCTCACTTCTCCCAAACCGACGGCAGCCTCTAAACCCCCCCCCCCCCCTTGAGATCGGCTTCTATACACACACATACAATCAATTTTCAAGCTTTTCAATTGAAGATTAAGGTGCTAGGAAGGTAAAAACGACTATCCTATGCATACTCTATGTTTAATTTCGTTTTTAATGGGTTAATTATAAACCCTAGGTCTAATTTTTATATGTGATGGTGTTCATGTGTCTTGTTTTGATTGAAAGATGTATTGATAGCTAGTATTGGTGCTATTGCATGTTAATTGTTGTGTCTTTGAGTTTGAGATCAAATAAAACCCTAACCATGAGTGTATGGTGTAATTGATATGCATGGATAATGGTTATAGTGTCTAGAATGTTATATGAATGATTTGTGGTCCATAGATAGTTAAATTGTTGAGTTTGGATGCAAACAGTTTCTGGACAGATTATGTTGTTGATGTTCAATTGACTGTAACGGGGTGTAAATGTGAAAATTGTTGAGATAATTGATACTACTGTAAACTAGGTTGAGTCTAGTTTCTAAAGAATATAAATTTGCAATTTTTGGACGTGTACAAGTTGACCTTTATGATTTTACAAAAACGTTGTGCAAAGCTGAGTTGTTAGACCTGCTGTAAGGTTTTTTTGTAAATGTTATATCTCATGAACTACAAGACCAATTGGGTTGGTTCCACTTCTGGAAGTTGACTTGCTGAGTTAGGAATCTAACCCAAGTGGTCTTGTAATTATTGGATTTTTCGTTTAACGGAAATTTCAAATAACATTCTGTTGCGCATGAATTTAACTGTTATGAGTTTGCTGTAATGATTTGATTATTGTGAGAAACCTATGTGGAATAAAAATATAATAAAATATGTTCTGGAAACCTAAGACCTATTTGCTTTTGTGATGATTTTTGGTAAATTAATTGTGATGCTATGATCGGTGAGATAGACTAGTTTTTCAAGTAGAATTCTGTCGTTAAGAAACTAGTTGCTGAATTTTGTGAAAGTTGCATAAAACAACGTGATTGCTAATTTATTATCGTGTTTTGACCAAATTGCTCTTGATGGGAATGACTGTTAATTAATTGTCGTGTTTTGACCAAAATGCCCTTGCGGGGAATAATTGCTAATTGATTGTCATGATTTGACCAAATTGCCCTCGTGGGGAATAATTGCTAGTTAATTGTTATGTGTTGACCAAATTACCCTTACGGGGAGTAATTGCTAGTGATGTACATTATGAATACATGACACGTAAATAATTGCTCACACATGTAACGTACCACAAATACACTTGTTAAAGTCACACACGATTCACAGACGAAACACGAAACATGTTGTGTGCATAGGTATTATGTGCCGGGTCTAGAGACTCGATAATATCCCGACAATTAGAAAAATCTCTTTGTTGTTTTAGAAGGCTAGAGAGAGTTTTTCTGTGACGCGCATCTTGGTGAATTATTTTGGGAATACTTCGCAACCAGTGAGTTCACTTACCCCTTTTAAACTGTCTTCAAACGCTTTTCACTTGAGGGAGATAACATACTCCGAAAAACGCATTTAAGATTTTGTTAGTATAAATTATATATCACTTGTAAAGACTAAGTGGCAAACGCGTTAACTAAAGTCCTTCATTCACATCGAACCGTTTAATATTGGATAATAGCGAGTCATTATTGAGTAGTACTACTGGGTTTGACAAACCCCACCCAACGCTAAACTCGAATTGAGGTCGAGTGGGTGTAATCTTGGCTAAACACATACCATGGTCGGGATAGACCTGGTGGCAAGGCAAATGATAAACAGTCAGCTTCGGTGTCGAACACTTAGTAATACTTGTTTTATAGGCTAGCTACCTATAGATATATAATTGACATAACACTATCTGGTAACGCAAAACGCTTAACGCAAAACGCTAAACGCAAACGCTAAACGCTTTATTTTATTTAAACTTGTGAACTCACCAACCTTGTGTTGACACTTTTAGTATGTTATTCTCAGGTAGCCGAGGCGGGCGCGCGGTATAGGATCATGCATGGTTTTTGAACATTCTGATATGCAAACATGTTTTAACTATTATTACTTGGGTTTTTAAGTCGTCCTGCATGACGCAACTTTTGTCTTTTGGTTTTTACGCTTCCGCACTTAATTTCATTTAAACGTTTTTATGGTTTGATTATAACTAATGATTCCGATCCTGTTAGTTCACACCCTCTGACGGTAAAACTCCGTTAGTGGATTTTGAGGGTGTGACATTTAATGAATTGAACTTTCTTAGCATATTTTAACAAATGTTTTGCTTTTACCAAGGGATCTGTTGCATTTGATGTTTTGGTATTCACAAACTTATGTTCAAGATCTTGTATCTTGGAAGTTTCATTGTGAATGACGCTTTCAATCAATTCAGCTTTGATAATATTAAACGAAATGTCTTTCTCAGTGAACATTGTGCTGATGCCTTTCAATTTAAACATTCGACCAGTTGATGGCTTGGAAACAACAGGACTGATAAAATGTATCAAATCCTCATCAGAAATCATTGGCTTTTCTAATTTCTTAGCCTTAATCTTAATAGTTTTCTCCTTTTTCACTTGAGATGCATTTGAACCATACACAGCCTCCTCAAATTCATGAGGTTCACATAAAATGTGATTCGAACATGGAATGTTTGGATTTTTGTGTACAACTTTAGGTTCAAATAGGTTCTCAATGATTACCTTATCAACATTTTCAACATAGACCTTGTTACTTTGAATATAAGGTTTTTGAGGTGATGTTTGAACCTTGTCATTGTTATTTTTAACTAACTTAGGTTTTTCTTCAACAACAGGTTCATTAACAATTTCTTTTTTACCCGCAAAAGGATTTGCAGTATAATCATTATGAAATGGTGGTGGTACTTCAACAAAACCTACACCTTTCATTGAATCTTTTTGCTTACCAGACACTTCGATGATTTCATTTAACAAAAATGAAGAATTTCGAAACTTATAAAATTTTCTTTTCAAATCAAGAACCTCATTTACAAGTTCAGTTATATTAGTTCTATGTTTGAGAATCTCTTGAAATTTTTGATCATTGATTATCATTTTGACAGACAATTCAGCTTTCAAATCATGGTTACTAATAGACTTAGCTTCTATATTTTCTCCATAGATCTCATTTTTGATTTTGTGATTGTCTATATGTGTCCTTGATTGAAGCAATTTCTTTTACCAATAAGTCATTATGTTTGTTCAACGAATCAAACCTAGGCTTAACAGTTTCACATACAGAACAAGACACATTATCAGATAGTTTAACTGGAGAAGAACTAACCTCGTCAATCTTAGCCATGCATGCAAAGGAAGTTGGCTACATTCTACACGAATCATCGGAATTTGATTCCGTCTCATTGTCGGAAGATAGTTCGTTCCCACTAGCATTTTGAAATCTCTCAAACATTGCCAGATTTGCTTGATTATCATTACACAGCAGTCTTTGAGTCCAGTATGTTCCATCAGCCGTAAGAAGAGCTTGTGATCCCGAAGGTTTAGACGAGCTACCTCCAGAAGGTTTTTCAGAAGAATCATTACCATTCTTTACAGAATTTCTTTCTTGGTTTAGAGATCGATTATATTCCTTCTTTGGCTTATCACATTCTTTGGCAAGGTGACCAAATTCTTGATAATTGTAGCACTTGACCATTTACTTATCAAAACCAACTCGCTTGTTCAGAGATGGTAGGTCTTTACCAGTTCTTTGCAGAAACTTATTCACCTTTCTCACTATCATTTCCATGTTCCATTTAAGATCCATAAGTTCCAAATCATCTGGATCAATTTGGCCATAGTCTTCATCAGTTAGTTCACTTGTAGCAATATTACTACCAACCAAATTTTCATATGATGTCATGAAAGCACAAAGAAAGGCAAAATTTTGTTCAGTTTCTTTCATGATAACATTTGGTGGTGTAGAGAAGCTATTAGCATTAGCTGATCCTACAAAACCCCTAGTATTATCAGTAAACCCAGATGCCATGAAGCATACATTAGGATCACTATAAGTTGATGATCCCTCTTGTGCATTTTGAGAAAGAAATGTCGTCATTGGAGTTATAGTACTACTCAAAGGCATACAACCTCCATAAAAAGTTGGATCTTGAGTTTATTTTGAAGATTTCTGACATTTCATATCATATTCTCGAGCTTCCACTTTTTTGCATGAATTCCGAGACCGTTAGATTTTCATTCTTGAAATAGTTGTTTTCTTTCAAAAGTTTGTGAAATTTTGAATATGAACTAGGTAAAGCATTCTTCACTGTATCAATTTTGTCAGATTCATTGGGTTCCATCTTCAATTTGAACATTTCAGCTATCAAAAGATTAAAATGAGTGAGCATCTCTTCAACAGTCTCACCTTTTAATAAGTTAAAGTTTCAAAATTGAAACTTCAACATCACTTTGTTGCTTTCTTATGTGTTTCCCATACGTCTCATCTTGATGTTTTAAAACAATGATGCACATATCTTAATACTCCCAACTTGATGAAATATGTTATCGGGTAAAGTCATAGTCAAAGTTGAATATGCTTTAGTTTCGATCTCTAAAGCTTTCTTTTCTTCTTGCGAGTATTGAGAAAATGCTTTTGGAGTAAAACTCGTAGTTTCAGTACCAAGCATTGGGACAATATAGACTTCATCAAGACATTGATAACAATCAGGATGCACAGAACCAAGATGTGCTCTAAAACGTGGTTCCCATTCGAAAAAGTCATAAATTTATTCTAACGTGGACATTTTGAATGAGATCCAATTTCTGCATCAAGATGCAACGTTTGTTGCATCAGTACATTCTGAGATTTCATTGCATAAAATTTTCCATTTTAAGTAAGTAAAAGTTCAAACTTAAGGGTTTAAAGTCTAACTTTAGTAACGAATTAAAAACAATGATCTTAACGAATTAAGTGTTATGAGGGTAACGAATCAGACACAATAGTCTTAACGGATTAAGTGAAGTTTGGATGACGAATCAGGAACAGTAATATAACGAACTAGTAACTAATTAAGTGAAGTATGGATGACGAATCAGGAATAGTAACTTAACGAATCAGAATTACGAATCGATGAATCAGAATGACGAATCAAAAAGACGAATCAATGATTAACGAATCAATGATCACTAATAAACTACAGTGAGCACGAATTAGTTTGTTATTTTGTTGTAACAAACTTTACACGTGTCACGAATCAATTAGATATTGATAACGAATGAAGACACGTGTATAACAAATTGGTCATTACGAATTATAACAATCTTCAAATCTTCAAACCAGATTTCCAGAAATCTGGAAATTTACCAGATCTGATATTACCAACACACAAACTAAAAGAACGTAATACTTGATTAATTTAGCACCAAATCGACCAAAACAACGCTCATTATGCTCGTAATTTACTCGCGAACACAATCAACTGATCTCGTATACCTTAAACCAATCAATTTATTACCAATTTCCACCAAATCAAATCTGTAACACCCCGGCTAAAGTGGAATACGCCCAAGTGTGACGTACAGATTGCTCAAAACACATGTGACACTATTAAGTGACAAGAATATCATTAATTAATTTAAACATCAAGTACACAAGTGTAACAAGAAATACATGGAAAAATACAAGACCAATTAACAACTTGTTCATTTATTAATATAACCTAAGTTCTAGTATCCTCGTCACGACATCGTTCTCTAAATAAGGTACATGTAGCATATATATAAAATAATATCAACTAAATGAATAGTTGGTGAGTTCACAAAAGTTTTGATATAAGTACATAAAAATCTACGATTCCATGAACAAGTGTAAATGAGCAAGTAAGGTCCTTTATAGTTGGGATTGTGCACCAACGTACTCGGATAATGGCGCAAGTAAGTCTTTTCTGTTGGTAACAACCAACGTACTCGGATAGGGGGCATATAATCAAACTTATTGAGGAAACCATGAGCACATAACCTTTGAGCAAGTAAACAAATAAACACACAAGTCCATGTAGCGAATTGTAGTTTGTAAATAATTATTAACCGAAATTGTAATTTGGATAGGATATATATATGCTACCCCCAAAAGTAGTAAAAGAGTAAAAAGGGGGTGTGAGAAACTCACCTTGAAGTTGAAGACAAACTTGAAATAAAACCGAAAGTGTTTAAATGAAACCGAAGCAATTGAACTTTACGAACTAGAATTAAAAGTACAAAATCAATATTAACTAACGACTTATAAAAAGTAGATAAATCGGGTTGGGATTTAGAAGAGTTGGATGTACATTTTATTATGGAGTTGGAAATTATAATATTATTTTATACATTAACGAATTTTAACGAATTATAAATTATAAGTTCAATTAGTTTAAATTATGAGATTTGTCAAATTTGAATATTATAATGTTTATGGAATTTTGATGTTAACGGCATATTTTAGTTTGAAGATAACTATGTTAGAGTGTTATAAAGTTTAAAGAAATAATAATTTATAATATAATATTAATTGGGTTTCAAACGTAAACTTAACGGAAACGAAAGTTGGTTGTTTTAGATAAAAAGTTATAAATAAAAATTATAACTAATGTTATTTAACTTAAAATAGTTTTTGTTTGATTTACTAACATAATATATAAAGCTTTAAAAAAATGAAAACAAAATTGTCAGAACCCGGATTTGAACCCCCGGGTCCTTCTGGCCAAACCAAAGGGAGTCAACAACTAGACCAGATTGTTATTTGGTTAAAATATGAAAATAATTTATTATATACTATAACTACAAGAACCTCATCTTCTTCCTGAACAAACCTTAAATTGCAATTCTATAAATCTAATCCGTGTTTGTTAAAATTGAGTTAGGGGTTTTGTTTGACGAGTTTAATTGATTAAAAAAAATATAATTATTACCTGTAACTATGCTGGAATGATGGTTAACGGCAGGTTGGTCGGAACTTGTTTATACGGACGGATTAAGGATTATTGAGAGTGTATTAGCTTGGTTTGATGATTGTGGCGGGTTTAGTCGAGGCCTAGGGTCCTATTTACAGCTTTAATTGGAGCGTAGGAAGATAAATATTAGTTATTGAAATTTGAATATTATCCGGCGAATTCCCCAAAGTATTCGACGCATTAATTGACGTTATAACGAGATATGAAAGAATATTATGAATTTGCCGTTATAGTTTACGAGTCTTACAAGTTTTAAACGGGTCAAAACGCATGTTTTAAGGGTTTATATGGTCGTCGGAGAAGGTGCGCAGCCGCCGCCGGAAGGCTGGTCGGAAAAACGTTGCAGGGAAGGGAAAGGATGGGTTGGGCTTATTTAATATTATATTTTAAATATATTTTTCAGTTTTGGCCCTCATGTTTCTAATAACTTTAAAACTATAATTACAATTTGAACCTTGAACTTTTGAATGTTATAAGAACGACGTAAAAGTTTATAAACTTAGCTCTTTCTCTTATTATACTTGATAGTTCGTGACTTGTTTAAGTACAACATTAAATTCCAAAGTTTTATAAATTAAATGAAATGAATAGAAAACGATTGATTAATTACTTGAATTTTCACGAATATTATATAAATTATAAACGGAAGTTATGATGACCTCGAAATGTCAAGACGTGTCGGTTATTGAACGTAAATACATAAGAACGAACTATATATATATAAGCAAAAACCGAAAATTTGTAAATAGGTTGGATTTTCGGGTTTGAAAAGTAACGAATGTTACAGGACTTACAACTTTTGGAAATTTCATCCCGAAATTAAAATAAAAATAAAATTTAAAATAGAAAACTAATATACGGAGTTGTTAGAAGTTTTAACAATTTTATACACTAAAATAAAATAACGCCGATCTTTGAATGACCCGAAAGAACACCACAATTATGAAATATAGCAAGGGCACTTATATATACGATGTACCAGCGGTGTATCCACCATGCCCTTATCATATTGTATTTGTCCTGTTCCCCAAAATCATTCCAAGTTCCCAGTTATCTCACACAACCGGACTTATTATAATTTCCATGCGAGGACTTTGATAATTACGTTTCGACCCGTAATTACCTCTATCGTCGTATGGTCCATATAACTTGCTCTATTGTGTGGTTATAAGACATAGACATCTGATAAATAAATAAAATTCTCATATAGAATGTTGAAAATAATAAAAATAAAAAAATAAATAATAATAATAATAACAATAATAATAATGGTAAAAGCATTACAAAACACATTAGTAGACCGTTCAAATCAAGGATAACGCGAAAACATGAAATCTTCGAAGTCTAAGCAAAGTAAACGATGTTGAAAACGAAATAAATGAGGTAATGAAAATAATGAACAAAAACATTAAAATTATGTACGTTGCAACATGCAATTTGAAATAACGGGGTCAAGAATAACGTGGTATGTAAATATAACATATAACCAACGAAAGATGAATATGTAATTCGATGGGTTGAGAATAGATTAGATAAACGAAACTTTTAAATATCAAAATATTAAAATGTTTAACAAGATGAAATTCTCCAGTAAAACATCGACGAGACTAATGGCAACGTTGAGATGAATAAACAATTATATCTTACAAACATGTAAATTGATAATAACTTGGAATGAAATTTTAATATTAAAATATTAAAATCGGTTAAGTTTGTGAAAAGAAAAAAAATTTCCAATAGTAACCTTGAGTTTATCCAACTAAACAATTGGAATTTTGAAATCAAAATAAAGCATTTGTCTCAGATTGATGAAAATCAAGAACAACAGAATGGTTCAAATAAAAGGTTGAGCGGAAAAGAAGCAAACAAATAACAAAAGAAACTTGTATAAAACATAACATAAACTCAGCATGTACATGGGACAATGTCCCGGTTCTAAGTAAACGAATTAGTTTGGAGAGAACCGGTTACCAATAGTCAAAGGTAGAAATAAAATGGGAATACGGTTTCTATTAGGTAACTATGAACACATTCATGTTCATAATACGAGTTTCCACTTAACGATTACATTGATAGGAAATTGGTCATAGACATCGAGATAACAAATGTTAACTGATTAACGCGACTAAGAATGATGCATGAATTTGCGTTTTGTAAAATACTAACTGTAACACCCCGTAACCGCAGCGGAAACGTAAACGGGATGCAACAGACACCTCTGATATCAACCACATTGTTTATAAAGAAAACTGAATGCATTAATATACTTCAAATTACATTATCTTGTATTCCATTACCGTCTAGGTGATACACACATCACACACTACGATACATAATTCTATTTATTATAATGTATCCTAACATTCCGCACGCAAATCTTACACACATCAAGCACTTAGCACGTAAGCAATCACTTCATCTTAGTTGTACCTGAAAAGCATGTGAGAAAACGGGTCAACTACGAATAGTTGGTGAGTTTCACAATTTGAGAAAACCATGATAAATCCATATCATAATGCCATATTATCTGGGGACACTGTTAACCCAGAACACTTCCAATAACCTCTGGGGACACTGTTAACCCAGAACATTTCCAATAACCTCTGGGGACACTGTTAACCCAGAACACTTCCAATAACCTCTGGGGACACTGTTAACCCAGAACACTTCCAATAACCTCTGGGGACACTGTTAACCCCAGAACACTTCCAATACCCTCTGGGGACACTGTTAACCCAGAACACTGTTTCGGGCCTTACAATGTTGTCAACTCAGACAATTACCATCTTAATACATTACCGTACGATTCCCGTACAATAAACATTATATAAATACATTCATTTCTATGCGATCAGCATGTACTTAAACATTTTGATAGAAACATGCTTTCCGCCCCGGGAAAATATTTAAAACTGTTAAGTAAAAAGGGGCTCGTGAAACTCACCTTAGCACATGCAAGCAGGTAACAACAATCATTATCAATTAACACGTCCAATCTGTAATATGATCTCTACATCGTTATTATACAATTATTGTTTATATAATCTTTAACCTTATCAATCGGTACATCTGAGGACACTGTTAACCCAGTACTGTACCCGTTCCGGGGGCAATGTTAACCCGGAAACACTTCTCCGGACTCAGATTGTGATATAGTTTAGAGTTCCATGGTCATAATTACTATTAGTTGTTTTTCTCGTTTTGCGTGCCTAGCAAGGTTATTCGTTTTTACGTTTCAAAAATGAGTTTGGTCACACACGACCCGAGAGTAGTGGTTGGCTGATAATTTAATTAAAGATGTGAAATTAAAGCTCGGTTTAGATGTCCCGATTGGCCGCGGGACTCGTTTCCGTCTTTGGTGTACCGGAAACTGTTAAAATATGTTAAAATTACTCAAATCATCCGAATTATGTTCGGATGATTTATTTTTACTTGTTTAACTCAATTATATGAAAATAGTTCATTTTTAGGGTTTTTATACACCAGTCAGCTCGCTTAAGCGAACTTCACCGGTTTACGCATTTTAACTTTAAAAGTTTGATAATTAGCACAAATAATTTACTGTTTAACCTCGGATCTTGAAATTTTGCACAAATGACTTTTTGACAGTGGGGAATTTTATAAAAATATTTCCAGAATTAATTTTTATATTTAAAATTTATTTATCTATTTTTAAACACCATTTAAACACTAAATATGTCGTAAATACCAAACGATCTTAGAAAAATCCCAAATTTCTCCTGGATGTCCCCTGCCATCCACATAGTCCCCTGTAATTTTTCCAGAACCAAAATCTTCGTTTAAATGCCCTTTTCACTAAAACCGAGCTAGAAAACCCTAGAACTCGTTTAACCGAAAAGCCTACTTAGACTTCTCCAACGGACCTCAAATTTTGTGTGTGACTTATACATGATATAAAAAGCTTATCTGCAATTTTCCAAAATTTTTCATGATATTTAACTATTTTTCACCATTTTTGGCCAAAACCGAGCATTAAATTCACCAAATATTCATCCTTTATCCAAAAATTACAAAAATTCACATAACTCTTATTTTCATGTGTAGAACATCCCTGTAAAATTTCATGACCTAACTCTAAACCATCAACAATCTGTCCACAATTCCAAAACCGAACATAAACCGAATATACCTTTCGTTTTCCGCCACTACAAGCTACAAACTCGTCTTTACGCCTTATCTACCACTAAACACAGAACCTGCTGAGTTTAGTTTTGTTGACTAGTAACTTGATTAAGCCCGGTTCCCGTGACCTCTAGCGTCTTAGTGTTTAAGATTAAGGTTTAGATGGAGATTTGAGAATCTTGAGCTAGTTTCCCCGCATAAAGCTCATTTAACTTCTCGGAAGAGATCTCGTACACCATATTGATATTGGTCGGGAAAGAGTTTCTAGAGTGAGAAGGTGACGGACGATGATGGTGGTTCGGGGGCGGTGTTTCCTTGTGCTGGTAGCGTGTACCGTTAACGGTGGTGGATCGAAGTGATTACGCGCCGTCGCGGCGGTGCTTCCGTACCCGATAGAAAGGCGGCGGAGATGGTCGTTTGATGGTAGCCCGATGGTGGTGGAGGGCTGGATATAGTGAGATATCATTTTGTATGTATTGTTGAGTTTTCAAGTGTGTCTTTACAAACTTTTAGAGGGAGCCGAGAGATATATAAGAGAGTGGTGATGAAAGTGTCTTGTGAATTTTGTATGGTTTTAATATTGTAATCGCACGTGTGTGTGTGTGTGTAGAAACATAGGGTGTGGTCTTTCAAGTACAATGATCAAGCATGGAGGGTGTGGTTGTGTGTTTTAAAAGTAAAGGAA
This sequence comes from Bidens hawaiensis, assembly GCF_021521415.1. Lineage (NCBI taxonomy): Eukaryota > Viridiplantae > Streptophyta > Magnoliopsida > Asterales > Asteraceae > Bidens > Bidens hawaiensis. The sequence continues at coordinate 110,729 of NW_027499286.1, forward strand.
AAGAAGGAGATAGGGCTCGGGTTGGTGTCTGCCGAAACAGGGGGAGGGGAGTATGGATAGATAAGGTGGTTAGGTAATGCTTGAAAAGAATGAACTTGACTTGGGTGCACATGGGGGGGGGGGGGTAGGTTGCATTTGTGTAATGCATTATATTCTTGATCTTTCTCCATTCATAATTTAGCTAGGTGTGTTTGTTTGAAGTAGGATGAAGGAATGGACATAGAGCCGTGAGTTTTAGGAATTTAGATAATGAGTTAATTTGGGAATTAATGGTATTAAATGTTATTTATAAGCAACTTATTAGTTAATTACACTTAATTGCATGTTAATCATAATTCTTTTAAATTATACGTGTTTAGTTGTTTAGTTATCTAAACATTAAAGAAAATGTGCTCTCGTAGCATTACATACTCGTGTATGTCTATATTTATAAGATATATATCTTGTACATATAGATACCAATATTACGAACGTAATGATATTTAAATTTTGTACACAAATAAATTAATATAAATTTATGTATTATTATTGCGTGTAAAGTTAATATTTTTGGTCACCAAAGTTCGTATGTTTCTACGTCAGTTGTATTTCACAAACTAGGTTCGTTTAAATGATGACAAGCGCCCGATGATTTAGTTTGTTTTTTTTTTCTTTGTTGATATTTTATAATGATAACATATATTCGTAAAACATATAAT